>NC_047113.1:14685133-14747633 GCF_902500255.1 Thalassophryne amazonica | reverse complement strand
TCAGCAGGAGTGAGCAGGTGACGTTCCTTAAAACATATCAGTTTGCAAAGAGAAAACCCCACAAGCGCTAATGTCATTTAAAGTAAAACTCCTAGCACGAGTTGACTGTAAAGCTCAAACATCCTCCACAGAATCAGTAATCAGGTACCATTGTTTTCTCCTCTACCGCACAATCATCAATATTGATGAGGCATCATTTGATTACTACGGTAGTATTATCCTTAGAGTTAATGGCAGATGTAATTTTATACCCATCAACAACAACATAATGTTCCATTCCTTTTTCATCCTTCAATTCCAGTGGATTGTTCGCGCTCCAGGTACTCTGCAAATGGTGAATAAATTACTTGTAGATGCCCAGAAGCCTTTATGTTTTTTCATTGTTTTTCATTCAGTATGGTGCTGGGTTTTATTTATCTTTCTTTATTTTATGTCAGAAAATCATCCCAGATAATCTAAGGAGCAGGCATGGCAGAATAAAGGTGTGCAGTATCAGTTGTCTTGTGTATGCCCTTTTCTCTCCCCCAAACCACCTCCCAATCCAATCTGCTCATTCATCAGATTCAAGCGATAAGTTTTGGGAACACATACAGAGGTACAGTATCAGCTGAGCTCTCTGTGTGTATGTTCAAGTCACTGACTAATATTCTGTATCTCAGTAGTCCATAGTAGATGGCCGGTGTTCTGTCAAGATGTGCTGTCCTGTCAAATTTTGCTCCTCGTAGCATAAATCAACAGTTACGTGGGTCAAGATGAACTAACCCCGCTGAGTTGTGCTCCAGGTTGTGCTTCACTTTCATTCACTGACAAAGTTAGCTTATATTGACAGGCAAATACATATATAATTGTACATCCGAACATAGTAATGTGTAAAATGTACTCACAGGAGATAAGTATTCTTAACCTGGAGACTATTTTTTATTATTGCGATAATCATTCATCACAATAATCCTCACTTATTTGCGTTTCAATGTCCTTTGGACTTTATTGGACAGAGAAATTTTAATTGGTTTAAGTTCAGCTTATATTGGCCCAAAGGTAAAAACTTGTACAATAAAAATATTAGTTTTAGCCTACAATAAAATGTACTGTTGTGATTCCAGCATTTTAAAGCCATTTTAAACTTGAACAATGTTTATTAATTGTTAATCTCAATTAGGATGGCCAATATAATCATGACAGAAAACATTTATATCATCCCATGCCCACTATACAGATTGGTAAATTACAGTGTACACTTCTCAAAACAGCATTTTCTTAAAATAATTAATGAGCTGTCTATGTAAAAATCAGGCGGCTGCCTATATAGGTGTCCACATGGCCTGACTCGGATTTTCATCAAATTTTCACCAATTACCCTTCAAATAGATTGATTAGGCATGGTAAAGTTTGTTTTTCCAGGAAAAAAAATTCTTGAGTTTTGGTCAATTCAAAATTTGATGTCAAAACAGCCTGAAATCTCATTGCATTAAGATATATAGTAAAAATGCCCAAATTTGAGGCAACACTGCCCATCTAGAAGCACATGGTTTGGAAAACTGGCTATGGGGCATCATCAACCATCACCCAGGATATCAATGATTCATTGTTCGTCTGGTGGAACATTTACATATATTTCAGTTATTCAAAATTTCTAAATTCATAATTTGCCCTCCCAGGGTCAAATTCTGGAGGAGTAGGGAAATTGAAAAATGCTCATAAAATGAGTAATATTTGACATATCTCAGCAAATGAAGTATCATTTTGTATGTTTTTGGTTTTGGGAAATTAATTTATGGGGTCGTTTGTGTAAGCCAAAGTCAAGGTCATTGACTATATTTTCATCTATTTCAAACATTTTACCACATCTCACAGTCAAGCAAGTGTCTAAATATCATCCTGTCATTAATATTTGAAGAGATACTATCATTAGCTTAAGAACAATACCATATATGACCTAATTTAGGCAGTATGCTAGCTCCAAAGCACATGAAATATAGATTAACAAGTCTTCTCTTCAATGACAGTTATTCCCAAAGTATCCCATTAAAGACATATATCTATGTTGCTGGTAGGATAATCTCATTTCAAACATACAGCCATAACACAAGTTGTATACTGTTTGTATCCTATATCATAATTACTTAACTTTGAACATCAAGGTAAATGTTGTGTGTTGGGGGGTTTAGCTGAACATTTTGGTGTTGTTTTCTTTTCTTTGCTCTCCAGGTGGTATGCAAACTGGTTTTTTGTCTGTGGAGAAGGTGCCGGCAGAAGAGTCCTTCACCCTCATCAGCATTATTGGCTGCACTTGTGGAGGATGTTCACGTGCAGGCCTAATGACTTGCAGCACCTGTGGATGATGCTCACGTGCAAACTTAAAGACTTTCAGCTGAAGCAGATAATGAGATGGCGTTCTGCATTTAAGCCATGAGTGATTCGAGCAGAATTGCCGGGAACTCGACCTTGTGACATTCGTTTGTGAGACGCTGAGGACCGCGCCTGGGTTTGACACATCGTGCCTGTGAAGGAGGACGGGTGAGGGACACATGCTGTCAGCACACATCAGAGGTGATGATTGTCTGAATAAGTGTTAACAGTAATTTGGTATTTTGTTACGCAGTATATTTGAACATTGATGAGAATTGTGCAGCTCGCTTCTCACTGCCGTGGCGTACGGAATGATGATCCTCCACCTGTTGTGAGAAGCTGCTCATTTACATAAAGCTTAAATTCAGACCTGAATGTGTTGCTGATAGTGTGTGCCTTTGAAGGATATTTGTTGTAGCTGTTGACTTACCTCACCTTTTCCATCCTTCACAATCAGTTTGTTGTGTCCACCTGGGGGGTGTTCGGTGGTGAGTCTGGGTCCAGAAGCGTCGGGCTTCGATCCATTTGGGCGCTGGAGAGCGCGCCGTCCTTCACCTCGCCAGACAAACCGCACATTTATGTTGTACACAATTATTGCACAGAGGGGAAAAAAAATTTGTTTTGTTTTTGGAACCGCTTTCTGGTTATTTTAGCGCTGGGTTCAGTCAGACGCTGGTCCGCTCCTCAACTCGCGTCTGCACATAACAGTAAAGAGGCATTTCAAGGTGAAACTTACATTGTCATTTTACAAAAAGTAAAAAGGTTTTCTCTATCTTACTGCAAACAAATGTACAAACAAATCTTTATTTTTAAAAATTGGAAAAAAAATACTTGTAACTGTTGTATTTTGATGTAAAGACAAAACCTATGTGAGGAAAGCACATCTCGACAGAACAAATTTTCTGTCGAGTTTTTTCATTGTGAGTTTTCCTTGGTGGGGGAGCTCAATTCTCTACGGCTGAGGTCTTCACGCTGTAGCAGAAAGAAATGGAGAAATGTGCAGTTGCATGGTAAAGAGAGGCATGTCAACTTGATGGGGGAGGTGTTAGTCTGGGTAGAGAGAACTACACATGCGTAGTTGCGCAGTGGATGGCCTCTCAACAGGTATGGCATCTCGTCAAGAAACCGGCCCTCCATGAGGGACTTCTACCACTGCTATAACTATCACAGCTTTTTTTGGGGTGGGTAGTGTGTGGGGGGGGATTGTTGTGGCTGAAAATGCCAGATTTTGTAGCTGTTTTTTTTTTTTTTTTTTTTGCACAATGCATGTTCCAAAGGTTTTAAGTATGTGTGTGTGTGTGTGTGTGTCTCCCCCCACCCAATGAAATTGTGGGAACAAATGAAATTTCAAAAACGTGGTTGTGACAAATATTATTTTTGCATAATGCGTTAAAAATGGAAAGGAACTTGCTCCAGTGAGATGTGTTATTTGTAAACCTTTTTTCTTTATATCTCTTACTCATACACAGTTTGTTACACAAAGAGACAAGCATGTGTTTCTCACTTTGTGATTTGTATTAAGATGACCACTAATCATGCATATTTTATGGAACTCATCTTGATTATTTTAGTACTAGTAACATACAGGTGTGCCAACAGGTCATGATGGAAAAAGCTGGAATGGCCCGAAGGAAGGTGCGGAGGGGGCCGCCTAAAATAGGAGGTTCTAGAAGCAAATATGGGCATATCTGAGGCCAAATTCCAGAGTAAGAATTATATTTTTAGGACATTTTTTAAATAATTGGAGAACATGAACAAACTGAAGTAAACACAGCCAGTATAGGTAACTTATTTATTATAAGATAAGGTATCTTCTCACAACTAATCAGAGTATACTAAAAAAAAAAAAAACCTAACAAGAATACATGCAACAAAAGGAAGACTAGGTAAACCAACGGTAATACTGGAGTTTGTATTGCTAAAATTGCACCAATTCAACACAAGACTAATGCAATAGAAATAGCAAAACAGATACAGACAGATTCTTTATTGTCATTGTAACATGTATAACAAAACACAAAGTGCAAGCCTCTCAGTGCAAATATAAACCAGAGTAAAGCACCAGGCTCCAAAGGTCTGGAGAGGTAAAGAAAATAAACAAAATTTAACCAAATGAAAGTATGTCCACAGCACAAAAAAAAAACAAAAAAAACAAAAAAAAAAACATATATAAGAACACAGTATCAAAAAAGAGATTGCAAATAAAAAGAGAAATGTATGTACCAAACTGTGGATTATTTCAGTGGCAGGGGAACTAGAATTCCTATTGTTATATCTATTAATTACTATTACCAGTAGATCACAATCATAAAACAAAAAATAACTGTCAATAAGACTGTACATTGTACACAACCAACATTATGTGAGAATTCTACAGCTCTGACTATGTGGCATCACAACCACTATAAACAAAACACAGTATAAACTAAATCTATAATAGGACATGTCACACATTATTTAACATCTCTGTTAGCAACATAGCATCAACGTATCCATGATTGTAAGTCTATCCGTGCACATGTGGTAATAAATTGTGGTTGCTGATGTATTTTATTACTAATTATCCGTCTCACTCGGCGAGTTAGCAGGTACATCTCCAGAAAATGTCTTACTGGGCATTTCTCGCTATTTCTCACCATTTCTTGGCATGTGATGTACATTTTAGGAAAAGCAGAAACCTTCCGATGGAAGACCGACAGAGTGCCAGAATGGTGAGAGAACTTTGTTTGGAGCTGATGGGTGAGCTACTGTGGGAGCACACCAAAATACTGGAAATCATTGGATAGAGTGCTGCTTTTGGAAGTGGCCAAGGGCCTCCAGCAGCTTTGGCTCATGATGTGTGAGTTGGACACACCTGCCCACAACAGCTTATACATTATTTCTTATTATAAATAAGGATCACAATGGGAAAACATATCATGCTAGCAGCCATGGCCAGCCCCCACGGAATCACATGGTTCTGTTGTGATTCCACGTAATCATAGTAGAATCATACAGGACATCTGCCCACAGGAGAAAGGCATGGACCTGGACATAGTTCTTTGGCTGGTGATCACGCTCCATCTGCGGATGATGACTTCTTTGATGGTGTGAACCTGGACATTATTCTCTGGCTCGTAATTGCGCATGATCCGTTTGTGGTGATGTCTTTGATGGAGTGGACCTGGACATTATTCTCTGCCTGGCAATCGCAGATCATCTGTGTGTGACGACGTCTTTGATGGTGTGGATCTGGACATTATTCTCCAGCTGGGGATAGTGCGACGACTTATTTGATGGTGGGGACTTTACATATTTAATCTTGAAATCATTCTACATGTGGGTGAGTGCCCTGTTCAGTTCTTTTTTCCTTTTTTATTTTGTTCTCATCAGTGGAACTGGTAGGCTTTGTTCATTTTATTTTAATTTTAGAGAATCTGTCAGGTTTTGGATCTTGATGTGTGTGGAATTTGTTCTCTGTACCAGAGAAGCACACTGTTTACACCCCATTATACAGGCCTGTGAAATGAAAATTGTGAAATCCGAGGAAAATTTGCAGGGGATCTGGGGGCGCAGCTCCCCTGGAGCCGGGGTTTATGGCTTGCGAGGCCCCAGAAACCAAATTAATTTTGTATCTAATGATACATTTTCAGCATCTCCTGGATGAAAAAATCTTAAAAGAAACACATATTTAAATTATCCTAGATTCAACCTTTCATTTGAACTGTCAATGTTAATGTTTAAACAACAGAATATGACATGGAAGTAGGACCGAGAATGATTTTCCTTTTAATTGTAAACAAAATTATGCATTAACATAGAACAATTAAACTACATGATATTCGTGAAGACTGAAAAAAAGATGGTTAAAGCATTTCAAAAACCACAGCTAAAGCTTGTAGAATATTTTGAAAATCATTGTAAAATATCAATAACATACCGTATAGTCAGAGGTGCACATAGCTGGTACTCATGGTGCTCATGAGTGCTAAAAAATATTGATGCACAGTAGAAAGAGGGAAACACGTTTCCTACAATCTGTCATGGCTTTCCTCCTATGAAGTGCTTCCTTTGTGTTTTCTGCTGTGCGTCATTTATTTTTAGCATGCAAAAGCACCATGAGTACCAGTTATGTGCATGCCTGTGTATAGTAAAAAAAAGTCACTTATATCCTTAATGTAAATTCCTGTAAATCCACTTGCGTCATTTATTTTTAGCATGCAAAAGCACCATGAGTACCAGTTATGTGCATGTCTGTGTATAGTAAAAAAAGTCACATATATCCTTATGTAAATTCCTGTAAATCCACTCAAAGCCACAATGTCTTTTTTTTCTAATGAAAGAAAGTCTACATTAATTAAAATGAGTCACATAGGCTTATCTGAAATCCTGTTTGAACAGCACATTTATTTTCCAGAGACAAAAAAAAAAAAAAAAAACTTAACGTTTCTTGAGAGTACAAGATGCAGTGAGCTTTTCCATTTTCTTTTATCTGTGTTCATGTCAAACTTTAAATTCAACCCAGCACTAATTCCATAGATTCTTGTCCTTATTAAACTTTTTCAAACCATCTTTCTAGCCATCTTCCCTCTCTCCATGACACAGACATGCTGCAAAATTCTTTTAAAAACTTGATGGCTCTTAAAGTATCCAATGCCCACATGCTACGTTTAGCTTGGAGCAACCACACAGCATTGTCGTAGCGACCAGTCAGTCCCGCTTTCGACAACTGTCACAACAGCCACACTCTGAGAGAGGCATTTTTTCTCCGCCGACTTCCACGGATGCGAAGACACAGATTTGTATCTGATATACAGATCAGTGTCTGTGGACATATAAAACTTGCAAAAAATAAATAAATAAATAAAAAGAAAGCTTTATGATAGGCATTTTAAAAACTCAGTGACGATCACGAAATCTGTGGAATTCCCCAGATTCACTGAGTCTCCATAGCCCTGATTATAGCTACCAAACTCTCCACTTTTTCAAGCTGCCTGATCACACAGATGAACGTCTTAGATTTTTCATAGTTATATTGATGAAACACTTACAATCGTGCACCAAGCTGAGCCTCTAGCAGAAACTGTTTTAACAGGCTGTGTTTATGATGGACGTGCATGTGCACTAAGTCTTCTCACTGTGAGAGCGGCTGCTGCTTTTGCCGTGACTGTATCAAAATAAACAGTTATCACTTAAAAACGAGTCATCATAAAACAACATCACACTTATGTAAACTTTGCAATTAATTTGCAGTTCTGTTCTTAACATTAGCAGCTACATTCCATTCAAGCGCACATTGGGATGTTTTCCTCAAAGCTATGTAAATGCTGGTGGAAACACTGGAAAAATTAGTACCCTTGAGTTCCGTGTTTTTGCTATTCTATGTAGCTGTTTGTTGCAAATGTTGTATACTTTGAGACCAGTCACATAAGTGCACAAAGTAATGCCAGTCTATCATTGGATGGTCACTTAGCCTAAATCTAAGTTGTTAAACCTTTGGTGCAATATGACCTTTAACTAAATCTACAAAGAGAATGTGGCTGTACTCAACAAATATTTAATATGTGAGAATTCTACAGGTCTGACTAGTTGAGTAATATGGCACACTTCAGATAATACAACATGAAATTAACAAACATTACACTGATCACTAATATTACACTAATCATAAATGACTAATTTCTGGCATGAATCACAAAAAAAATGGGAGGTGTCCCATCCCCAGATGACTGCGGTCCATCTGGGACTGATTGCGGTCAGATTTGTAGCAGTTGCAAATGATCACTATTTCATTTAATAAATGCAGACAGATTGCCCAACGATTGCAATAATTTCTGAAATATGGCATTTATCAATCAATCATGCTGCACACATGATAAGATGTTCAATGGAGGCAGGAGAGGAAATCATGATCATGATTCACCTTCATTGATAATGTGAGAAACCAGATCTGTTTTAAACTCAAATGTTGCTGAATGAAAGAACTAAATGTACTATCCAAGCAGTATTAACCACATTAAATTAATTAAATTAAAATTGGTTGGTGCCTGCATTGTTTGTGCTACCCTACATTCGGCCATTCAGAGTCAGCACTGTGCCACAGAAGAAATGCAACAGATTTGCGATGTCCCCTAATTGTCACAGTCACTTGCTCTATTATTGCATATTGCATGTAATTGCCACAGACAGCTGGCAGCTCACTGTCAGGCTCTGTCTTATGGCTATTTTCTCAGCCTGACTGTGTACAGTAGTGTTCAGAATAATAGTAGTGCTATGTGACTAAAAAGATTAATCCAGGTTTTGAGTATATTTCTTATTGTTACATGGGAAACAAGGTACCAGTAGATTCAGTAGATTCTCACAAATCCATCAAGACCAAGCATTCATGATATGCACACTCTTAAGGCTATGAAATTGGGCTATTAGTAAAAAAAGTAGAAAAGGGGGTGTTCACAATAATAGTAGTGTGGCATTCAGTCAGTGAGTTAGTCAATTTTGTGGAACAAACAGGAGTGAATCAGGTGTCCCCTATGTAAGGATGAAGCCAGCACCTGTTGAACATGTTTTTCTCTTTGAAAGCCCGAGGGAAATGGGACGTTCAAGACATTGTTTAGAAGAACAGCGTAGTTTGATTAAAAAGTTGATTGGAGAGGGGAAAATTTATACGCAGGTGCAAAAAATTATAGTCTGTTCATCTACAATGATCTCCAATGCTTTAAAATGGACAAAAAAAAAGAAAACGGAGATGCATGGAAGAAAACGGAAAACAACCATCAAAATGGATAAAAGAATAACCAGAATGGCAAAGGCTCACCCATTGATCAGCTCCAGGATGATCAAAGACAGTCTGGAGTTACCTGTAAGTGCTGTGACACTTAGAAGATGCCTGTGAGAAGCTAATTTCTTTGCAAAACTCACCCGCAAAGTCCCTCTGTTAAATAAAAGATGTGCAGAAGAGGTTACAATTTGCCAAAGAACACATCAACTGGCCTAAAGAGAAATAGAGGAATATTTTGTGGACTGATGAGAGTAAAATTGTTCTTTTTGGGTCCAAGGGCCGCAGACAGTTTGTGAGACAACCCTCAAACTCTGAATTCAAGCCACAGTTCACAGTGAAGACAGTGAAGCATGGTGGTGCAAGCATCATGATATGGGCATGTTTCTCCTACTATGGTGTTGGGCCTATATATCGCATACCAGGTATTATGGATCAGTTTGGATATGTCACAATACTTGAAGAGGTCATGTTGCCTTATGCTGAAGAGGACATGCCCTTGAAATGGGTGTTTCAACAAGACAATGACCCCAAGCACACTAGTAAATGAGCAAAATCTTGCTTCCAAACCAACAAAATTAATGCCTCGCAGATGTGAAGAAATCATGAAAAACTGTGGTTTACAACTAAATACTGTCATGACCAGCCCTGATCCAGGCTTTGATCCCTTTTTTGCCCCTTTCTTTGCTGCATCTTCTGTTCCCACTTTGATTTATTAGTGGTTTATTTTCATCATGTGTTTCTTCTATGTTCTATTTTGCTTTGTCACTTTGTTTCTTTGCTACTTTTATACTTTAGCCATTGTCCAGTTACATTCTTGTTTTGTTAAGCCAGTTTGTGTTTTCATTGTTTACCACTTGTTTATTTTGTTCTTCTCATTTGTTATATTATCTGTTGTGCTTTAGTGTCAGGTTTTGTTATCTCAGTCTCTTTTATTTTTAATTTGTTTAGCCACTTTGGTTTCTTAGTCTGTTCCAGTTTAGTTTTGTCTTAGTGTTTTATTTTCTATTATTCTCAGAGCAGTTTTTATAAAGTTTATTTTCTGTGTTTGTAATCCTCTGGTTTGCTTTTCAGTTTTGTTCTTAGATTGCACTCACATCCAGTTATTTATGTTCACTCCACGCCCTGCACCTGACTTTATGTTTTCCCTCACTTTGTTTCTGTCTGTGTTGTTACACCTCACTCACACTCTCTACACCAGCCCAAGTATCTTTGCTCCACACATCACTCTCTTGCACAGTGTTTGATCTTTGTCTACTAGCCACGCCCCCTTTCTGTAATCTTCCCTCCACACCTGCACCTTGTTACCTAATCAGTCTGCACATGCACATTGTTCACAGCACCTGTTACTTAAGCTCTTACAGTCTCACAGCACACTACCAGATTGTTGTCTTAGTAGACTTTCCAGCGCCCTTCATAGTCCTGTTTTTGTCTTGCTGAGTTCTGATCCTTGCTCTGTTTTACTCGACCATGCCTTTTGCTTCATCCTGGATGTCTGAGTTTGCTCGTGCCTCTGAACCCTGCTCGTTTGTGACTGTGTCTCAGCCTGATCCTGTTTGTACCTCTGCCATGCTCACTGATTACATGTGTACTGAAACCAAGCCTGGAATAAAGACCATGATTTCTCCTACACCAAAGCCTTGTCTGGGAGTTTCCATTGCGGGTCCAGCCACTCCTGGTGAGGGGCTCCCGCCCGTTCTGACAAATACTAGTTTAGTGATTCACAGGATTGCTAAAAAAGCAGGTTGAACATAATAGTTTTGAGTTTGTAGTGTCAACAGCAGATGCTATTATTATTGTGAACACCCCCTTTTCTACTTTTTTTACTAATAGCCCATTTTCATAGCCTTAAGAGTGTGCATATCATGAATGCTTGGTCTTGTTGGATTTGTGAGAATCTACTGAATCTACTGGTACCTTGTTTCCCATGTAACAATGAGAAATATACTCAAAACCTGGACTAGTCTTTTTAGTCACATAGCAATACTATTATTCTGAACACTACTGTAACTGACTGTGGGTGCTGGCAGACCCAATCGCTGTTTTTGACCTGCCCATTTCAGGGATTCCTCGCACTAATTTGGGTCATACTGCAGTCTTGTTTTTCCTAGTGTGACTGAGGCTAAATGTGAGATGTATCACATGTTTCTTCCCAAATAAAAACAAGGAATTAGTTTGGCGATACTGTGGGAAGCAGTGCAAATTTCTCAAATTTTCAGAAATGTTGTAGTGACTTGAGAGAACTACAGGTTTGTGGAGAATTCAATTCAAATTGCATTCATTGTTGCAGTGTCAACATTGCAATTTCCTGGAGGGACTGTGTAGAGGCCAGCACACTACTCAAGGAAATGTGCAATACGTGTGCATGCAGGTACTATGGAGAGACAAAAACAGGTCAACATCACAATATACAAGTGGTCTGCTTCTGTCCGATCCCCAATGTTAAGCTTATCTCACTAAATGGACATGCATTAGATCATAGAGGACCTCCGCTCTGCGGCTTCAAAATGAATTGCCTTCGTCCTTTCATTACACACTTTCTCTAACTTCCATTCTTCTATTTATCTATCAGCAGGAGCATTCATGTGTCACTTTCTCTTATCCTTGGAGACGAGTACAGAGACAATGGTTCCACCGCTGAATTTCCTCTCATTCGGTCTCTGCTCAGCAAAACATGACGGAACAAATGAACCAATTAAGTGTGCTGGTGGCTACGCCGTCCCCGGGGGGACATCTAAGGAACTGAGACGGCCTGATTAGCTCAAAGGTAGAAACAGCAAGCGAAATCAACTGGAATGAAGAAAGCTTTGGCACTTGACAGTGAGCACCTGTGTGTATTGCCCCCTTCCCCCACTTTAGTACACTGATTGTGTTGTTGTCATTTCACTTCCAAAGTTGGATTTTATGTATCCGCACAGCTGGGAGTAGACTTGGCAAATGTGCTGTAGATGGTACTCTAACTACATTGAGAGAAATCAAAGACAGTGATAAACTGGTAAAATACTGAGCAACATGATGCACTAACAAAGTGTCTCCATGAGTGACAGCTCTAGGCAGGGACTCCTGTAATGTTTTAACCGCTCTAACTTTATTTCCATCGATCCTAAGTGCTTCAGAAACACCTAGATTGGTTCCACTTGACTGTAAACAAGAATGATCAGTTAATACCCAGTGTATTGATCTGACTCAACCCTCTCATATTGAATCTCTTTGGAGACACTGTTCACTCTTTCTGTTATCATATGCTTGCAGAAAGAAAAGAAATGACTTCTGACAGCGTGACACAGATTTGCCCTCAAATATGTTTCACCACCAAGGTTACATTTTTCCTTTGGGTGTTTCTGAACAATTTCTTTTAAAAATCATACCCTAAAACTAAAAGGGTACTACTGTTGAACATATGATGAAGGATTCATTTACTTCATACCGACTGACAGAAAACCTTGTAAAATGTCAAGAAAAAAGTTGGCTTCAATTTTATACATTCTCACATTCAACAGTAATGTTATGTAAAAGGGGGATTTTATTTCAAGCTACACATATTTTCAAAATGGTTATTTTAGGAACACAGTAAGCCAGCTGCTTGCATTTACATTTGTCACCACATCCACAACACCACACAACCCCCTTGGTCCGTCCCCGCAACCAGGTGAAGTTTGGTGGGTGGCGGGCGTCATTCCAGGTGACAAAGATCAATTAGACCAGTGGTGTCCAACCTATTCCAGAAAGGGCCGAGAGGGTGCAGGTTTTCTTTGCAGCCCCTGACTCCAGCAGGTGATTTCACTGATGAATTCATCCCACCTGCTCAAAGGGATGTTAATCAGTGAAATCACCTGCTGAAGTCAGTGGCTGCAAATGAATTACAATTTTCACCAGTTAGACATGTTCCAGATAGAATAAATTTAGGGTTTGGTTTCAGGGATAGGGGTTTGGATTACAAGGAACTCATCAGTGGTCATCTCTGTATGTTAGAAACAAGTACATCTCATTAATATTTGTCCTTTTATTGGCCTTTTTTTCCCTAAATTTGTCTAAATGGTGTTCACCTATCTGGAATGTGTCTGTCTGGCATTCATCTATCTGAAATGAAACCACTTGGCCTTCTCCAGCCACTGGGTTTTCAACACTGAGGCACCTATGTTCTATGAGAAATGTTCCACATGAACAAAATGTCAAGGCTGATGCTCCCTCCCTGACATTTGTGGTGATACTTGGGGCCTGATTTACTAAGGCCCCAAGTATCCTCTACATTTGCCCGATGCATTTTACCCATCTTAAATACTGTTAAGACACAATCCAACCACTAGGAGCAGTGGGCAGCCACAGTCCGGCACCCAAATGAGATGTAGAGACACTGCCATGATCAAGGGTAGAAGGAGAAGACCCTAAATAAGCATGATTTTGATTGTGGGAGGAAACCAGAGTGCCCGGAGGAAACCCATGCAGACAGGGGGAAAACATGCAAGCTCCACACCGAAAGGGCGGGAAGCGATCCCACGACCTTCTTGCTGTAAGTCACCAGTGCTAACCACTCATCCACCATGCCCCCCCCTCTCTCTCTCTCTCTCTCTCTCTCTCTCTCTCTCTCTCTCTCTCTCTCTATATATATATATATATATATACACTCAACAAAAATATAAATGCAACACTTTTGGTTTTGCTCCCATTTCGTATGAGATGAACTCAAAGATCTAAAACTTTTTCCACATACACAATATCACCATTTCCCTCAAATATTGTTCACAAACCAGTCTAAATCTGTGATAGTGAGCACTTCTCCTTTGCTGAGATAATCCATCCCACCTCACAGGTGTGCCATATCAAGATGCTGATTAGACACCATGATTAGTGCACAGGTGTGCCTTAGACTGCCCACAATAAAAGGCCACTCTGAAAGGTGCAGTTTTATCACACAGCACAATGCCACAGATGTCGCAAGATTTGAGGAAGCGTGCAATTGACATGCTGACAGCAGCAATGTCAACCAGAGCTGTTGCTCGTGTATTGAATGTTCATTTCGCTACCATAAGCCGTCTCCAAAGGCATTTCAGAGAATTTGGCAGTACATCCAACCAGCCTCACAACCACAGACCACGTGTAACCACACCAGCCCAGGACCTCCACATCCAGCATGTTCACCTCCAAGATCGTCTAAGACCAGCCACTCGGACAGATGCTGAAACAATCGGTTTGCATAACCAAAGAATTTCTGCACAAACTGTCAGAAACCGTCTCAGGGAAGCTCATCTGCATGCTTGTCGTCCTCATCGGGGTCTCGACCTGACTCCAGTTCGTCGTCATAACCGACTTGTTTGGGCAAATGCTCACATTTGCTGGCGTTTGGCACATTGGAGAGGTGTTCTCTTCACGGATGAATCCCGGTTCACACTGTTCAGGGCAGATGGCAGACAGCGTGTGTGGCGTCGTGTGGGTGAGCGGTTTTCTGATGTCAGTGTTGTGGATCGAGTGGCCCATGGTGGCGGTGGGGTTATGGTATGGGCAGGCATCTGTTATGGATGAAGAACACAGGTGCATTTTATTGATGGCATTTTGAATGCACAGAGATACCGTGACAAGATCCTGAGGCCCATTGTTGTGCCATACATCCAAGAACATTACCTCATGTTGCAGCAGGATAATGCACGGCCCCATGTTGCAAGGATCTGTACACAATTCTTGGAAGCTGAAAATGTCCCAGTTCTTGCATGGCCGGCATACTCACCGGACATGTCACCCATTGAGCATGTTTGGGATGCTCTGGACCGGCATATATGACAGCGTGTATCAGTTCCTGCCAATATCCAGCAACTTCGCACAGCCATTGAAGAGGAGTGGACCAACATTCCACAGGCCACAATTGACAACCTGATCAACTCTATGCGAAGGAGATGTGTTGCACTGCATGAGGCAAATGGTGGTCACACCAGATACTGACTGGTATCCCCCCCAATAAAACAAAACTGCACCTTTCAGAGTGGCCTTTTATTGTGGACAGTCTAAGGCACACCTGTGCACTAATCATGGTGTCTAATCAGCATCCTGATATGGCACACCTGTGAGGTGGGATGGATTATCTCAGCAAAGGAGAAGTGCTCACTATCACAGATTTAGACTGATTTGTGAACAATATTTGAGGGAAATGGTGATGTTGTGTATGTGGAAAAAGTTTTAGATCTTTGAGTTCATCTCATACAAAATGGGAGCAAAACCAAAAGTGTTGCGTTTATATTTTTGTTGTTACACAAGTCTTAATTATTACACTGAAGTGTGAATGTAGTCCATGATATCTTGCAAATTTGGGAAAAACACTTCTTTAACTGATAAATTATATATATATATATATATATATATATATATATATATATATATATATATATATATATAGGATATCCAGGATGAATGATGTCATTATCACCGGGCTCCGTATCAAACCCCGGTCATATGCACATATGCACAGGCGGTGACCGACAACAGCGGGGAGGTTGGGGGGGGGGGTGGAGAGCCCAGTGAGCAGGATGTCACCTCTGTGGAACAACAGGTGGCTGACTTCCTACAATCCAAAGGAATTGAAATGGATTTCAATAATATTGAAGTGTGCCACCCTCTGCCCCGGAGAGATGACAGCGATAAACGAGCTGTTATCATGAAGTTCATCAACAGAAAACATAAAATCGCACTGTTAAAGAAGAAAACTGAAAGGATCGAACGTATTCATCAATGAACATCTGACCAAACAAAACGCTGACATTGCCAGGAAAGCTCGTCTCTTAAAAAAAATAAAAAAAAAAACGGAAAAATTCAGCATACATGGACATCAAACAGTAAAATATTCATCAAATTGAATGGGACTCCAGAGCAAGCCAAAGTTATGGTAATCAGGAACGTGGAGGAACTGGACAAATACGGATAATACGGTATGATGACTCAAACATAACGCAGAACCATGATGCAGACTGGAAGAACTTATTCATCTACATCATCTACATCTGGAGACAAGAGGGATAGAATTCAAAGAATTGTTGATAATGAAAAACTGGAACTGACAACATTTAAGTACATGGATCATAATTTACTGGACTTGGAGCATGATATAGATCCGGACAATAATTTTTTCTCAAACATCAATGACATGTTATGGATAAGACGCGGATTGAGGAGCGGTCCAGTATCTGACTGAACCCAGCATGAAATAATCAGAAGCAGTTCCAAAAAGAAAACACATTTATTTTTCTCCCATTGTGCTATACATGAAATACTAAATAATTATAATTCTGGTGAGGTGAAAAGGCGGCGCGCTCTCTCAGCGTCTCAACAGTCGGAGTCCGAACGTTCAGGACTCAGGAGTTCGGCCAACACCCCCCCCCCAGGTGACTTTCCCAGACTGTACTCTGCGAAGGAGGAACAGAGATGAGATTATTCAACACTTATTACTACGAAATATTGTTTAGAGGCAAACTTATCAGCTACACGTTTAGGTCTGGTTTCAAACTTAGTTCAAAGAGGCTGCTGCTCACAGCTAGTGGAGGATCATTAATCCGCACGCCACTGCCGTGAGGAGCACGCCAAACAATTTCCACCAATAATTACTTATAGCTGCGTATAAACGCCAATTTACATTCACGGATAAACTTTTCAGAATATTCACCTCTGTCGTGTGCTGACAACGTTTGCTTCTCACCCTCGTCCTCCTTCACAGGCGCGATGTCAGACTCTGAAACGGCCCTCAGCGTCCCCACATGGTCGTCACAAGGTCGTATTCTCCGGCAATTTTATCCAACTCACTGCTGGTTTAAATGTAGTTCTTCATCACTACATTGGTACCAGCTGGAAGTCCTCAGATCTGCACATGAACATCACAGGTGTTGTGGATTGTCCTAATAGAGAGCCGCACGAGAATGTAACAGGTGCAGCCAATCATCGTAACAGAGGAGAGAGACTCTTCTGCAGCACATTTTCCTCAGAGAACAGCCCCAAATCACCTGGGAAGGAAAATAAACACAAAACAACCCAACCTTGTCCAGCCAAACCCCCCCCAACACACAACAGTACCCCCCCGTCAACGGGAAGCCTCCCGGCGACCGCACAAACCAGACCCAAAAACAACCCCACACATCAAAGGCCAAAGCAGAAGGAGGGCAGAGATCACAGCAGGCAGCAGAGCCGGCAGATGCGGTAGAAAGGCTGGCCGGCATAAAAAAAAACAAAAAAAAAAACATCCCCAAACCACCCCAGACACAAAAACAAAACACAAAAAAGGCCCCCAGCATCCCCCCCCCCCCCCCCCCCCCCCCAGAGAGTACCACAAACATACCCCAGGGAAGCACACCGGGGTAAACACAAAAGAAAAACACAATACCCAACCCAACACCCCTCCCCAGAGGACCGTCCCATCAAACCCTGGGGAGGAACAAAAAACACACGAACCCAAAAACCCCAACAAAAACCCCCCAACACACTAGAACACAGGTCAAAGGAAAAAACAAACAATGCCCTCCCCTAACATGTGGAGCCTGACTTCCCCAGGGGACCTCATCATCAACCCCAGGAGCAACGACCATGGCAGGAGCCATCCAGGAATCCCCAGGCATACACGGGAGCCTTAACGTCCCCCAGAGGACCGTCCCATCAAACCCCAGGAGACACCCCCACAACCCAGGAACCCCACCCCAGCCCAACACGGCCAGTCGGCCCCACAGTCAACCTCCCCCCAGAGGACCGTCCCATCAAACCCCAGGGGGAAACAGGAGGAAACAAAAACCCCAAACCCCCAGGGATTTCCAAAAACCACCCCAGGAACAAACAAAAACTACAGAAAGCCCCATTGACCTCCCCAGCACCCCGAAAAACCCTCCAGGTCCGTTGGGAAAAACGTTGTGGCAATCGGCACAGGACTACTAAGCCGGAGAAGCCAATAGGAAAAAGGCAACCCAGCTCCACCCCCAAGGGCAGGGGAAAACCAGCAAGACAGCCGGTGTCGACCCCCCGACTATACTCCAGCCTACCGGGAGGGGTGGGCAGCGGAAAAGGCGTACGGCACTGATCGGCCCCACCGCTCTGACTGGAGTATATCCCCACTGCCGGACACCTCAGCAATGCCAATGGCGAACGGTCAGAGGCACGCTGAGGCTGGAGAGGAACCGGGAAATAACTAAATCTAAGAGCCCTGGACCCCCCCCCCCCCCCAGGTGCAGAGGTCCTCATGGGAATGCCCAGCAACCAACCTGCACCACCCCACAACACCAAAGACAAATGGCCAGAAGTGTGTGAGGCTGGGGTTAGGGGACAGGGAAATAAAAACCAACAAAATAAAATGACCCATGCCGCTAACAAAAATTAAATAACTATAAACAAAAAAAAAACACACGCTTACCTGAGTCCAAACGAACTCCGACCAGCCAGCCTGTTCACCCCACCAGAACTACCTCAAGTGCTATACACAAAACCTGATTTACAAAAACTCCCATTTATATCCCACAAAAATGTCCATAAAACACCTGGAGCCATATGATGCTGTCTCCTGACGCTCGTTTGACCGGGGCAATATGGCTGTTCTGAACCTTCCAAGTTGCATTGGCTCGTCCACTAGAGGAGGTAGAGGTCCCATCGGAGGAGTCTCAGAGGAACGAAGAAGAGGCGGTCCGGACTTATGTCGGGGAAAACCCCGAGACAAAACACCCCGCTCAGACACTCGCCCTCTCTCTCGTCCACGCTCCTTAATCCGATCGTCTAGATGAATAACCAAGGATATTAACTCATCTAAATCCTTCGGTTCATCACGGACGGCTAGCTCATCTTTCAGGGAGTCATTCAACCCGTCTACAAACACCCCCTTCAAAACAGCAGCGTTCCAACCAACCTGAGCTACAAGCTCCGTAACACGGGCGTCTGTCTATTTAATTTGAATCGAAAGATGCTGCACTTGCTCCCAAATCATCTCCATGTGCTTCATGGACTTTCTCCTGAAATGGAACTGCTTCTGCCGCTGGGTCCATATTGGTTTGGCCGGAGAATTCTGTTATGGATAAGACGCGGATTGAGGAGCGGTCCAGTATCTGACTGAACCCAGCATGAAATAATCAGAAGCAGTTCCAAAAAGAAAACACATTTATTTTTCTCCCATTGTGCTATACATGAAATACTAAATAATTATAGTTCTGGTGAGGTGAAAAGGCAGCACGCTCTCTCAGCATCTCAACAGTCGGAGTCCGAACGTTCAGGACTCAGGAGTTCTGCCAACACCCCCCCCAGGTGACTTTCCCAGACTGTACTCTGCGAAGGAGGAACAGAGATGAGATTATTCAACACTTATTACTACGAAATATTGTTTAGAGGCAAACTTATCAGCTACACGTTTAGGTCTGGTTTCAAACTTAGTTCAAAGAGGCTGCTGCTCACAGCTAGTGGAGGATCATTAATCCGCACGCCACTGCCGTGAGGAGCACGCCAAACAATTTCCACCAATAATTACTTATAGCTGCGTATAAACGCCAATTTACATTCACGGATAAACTTTTCAGAATATTCACCTCTGTTGTGTGCTGACAACGTTTGCTTCTCACCCTCATCTTCCTTTACAGGTGCGATGTCAGACTCTGAAACGGCCCTCAGCGTCCCCACACGGTCGTCACAAGGTCGTATTCTCCGGCAATCTTATCCAACTCACTGCTGGTTTAAATGTAGTTCTTCATCACTACCTTGGTACCAGCTGGAAGTCCTCAGATCTGCACGTGAACATTACAGGTATCGTGGATTGTCCTAATAGAGAGCCGCACGAGAATGTAACAGGTGCAGCCAATCATCGTAACAGAGGAGAGAGACTCTTCTGCAGCACATTTTCCTCAGAGAACAGCCCCAAATCATCTGGGAAGGAAAATAAACACAAAACAACCCAACCTTGTCCAGCCAACCCCCCCCCCCCCCCAACACACAACATGACAGCTGTTGCTATTACACAGATGAACAGTTCAATCAGACCATTAAAACAGATAATAAATTATCAATAATTCATTTCAACAGCAGAAGTCTGTATGCAAACTTTAATAACATCAAGGAATATTTAAATCAATTTAAAAAAAACATTCAATATAATTGCTATATCAGAAACATGGATCAACGCAGATAAAGGAATGGATTTTGAACTGGATGAATATGAATTTAACTGTGTAAACAGAAAGAATAAGAGTGGAGGAGGAGTGGCTGTGTATGTGAATAAGAACATGGATTATAAAGTAGTAGAAAATATGACAGTTGTGATTGATAACTTATTAGAATGTATAACTATTGAAATATGTGAAGGAAAAAATAAAAATGTAATAGTCAGCTGTACGTATATATAGAGCACCAGGGTCAAGTATTGAAGCATTCACTGACTGGATGGGAGAAATGTTCTCAAAAACCAATCAGAAAGTTGTGTTCATTTGTGGTGATTTAAATATTGATCTGCTTAATCCAAACAGGCATAAAATAACATGAATTTATCAATACAATGCACAGCATGAGTTTATATCCAAAGATCACTAGGCCAAGTAGATTTGCATCCCATTGTGCCACCTTAATCGATAATATATTCACCAATGATATTGAAAACAATACAGTGAGTGGATTACTAATCAATGACATCAGTGACCACTTACCAGTTTCCATTGTTCCAGTTTCAACAGAAACCACTGGAGGAATCAGCCAGAGGAAAAAACTAAAATACAGGCGAGAGCGAACAGAGGAAAAGATGAATACACTGAAGTATGATTTACGGGTGCAAAACTGGGAAGAGGTATACAGTGAAGGTGATGTTAATAGAGCATATGGAGCTTTTTAAAAAATATTTACATCACTATATGAAAAAAAATTGTCCAATAAAACAATACGGTAGAAAACAAAAATTCAAAGATCGACCATGTTTGACGAAAGGATTACAAAATGCATGTAAAAAGAAAAATACTCTATATAAAGAATTCATAAAACTAAGGACTAAGGAGGCAGAAAATAGATATAAGAAATATAAAAAGAAGTTAACTAATATTATAAGGGTATGTAGGAAGGAATACTATAGTAAGATATTATATAATAAAAATAATATCAAAGGAATATGCAATATATTAAATAGCATTATTAAAAATGGTACAAAACAGCAGAGCTATCCTCAATATTTCATTGATAACAATATCAGAAAGGAGAATATGGATGAGGTGGTTAATGGCTTTAATATTTTTTTTTTGTAAATGTTGGACCTAACTTGGCAAAAAAGATTCCTTATTCATTGTTATCTGAGGACTGGAATGATAACCTTATAGACCGCAGTGGTTGGCTCTCAGTGCGGTATTGTATCACTTCCTGTTCCGGAGCACAGCTGTGTTTTGCTGTATCTGTTAGCTGTTTAATCTGCATAGTTAGATTGATCTAGATAACGATTTATTTCACAGTGTAATCTTCACGTGCCTTAACTAAAGCACCCTCTCTGCTGAATCACCTCTAAATTATTTTCACATTCTTCATTTTGTGTGTTTAGCTTAGTGCAGCT
Organism: Thalassophryne amazonica; assembly: GCF_902500255.1. Taxonomy (NCBI): domain Eukaryota; kingdom Metazoa; phylum Chordata; class Actinopteri; order Batrachoidiformes; family Batrachoididae; genus Thalassophryne; species Thalassophryne amazonica. The sequence goes on along the minus strand of NC_047113.1, from coordinate 14,726,013 downwards.
ATTAGCCCTTAGCCGGTTTAGCATGGCAGCTTCTCCTGTCTGTCCTGCACTTTTCTGCGCTGGGTGTGAAATGTTTAGTTATTCCTCGGCCTGCTTTAGCAGTAATGGTACTTGTAATAAGTGTAGCTTGTTCGTAGCTTTGGAGGCCAGGCTGGGCGAATTGGAGACTCGGCTCCGCACCTTGGAAAATCCTACAGCTAGCCAGGCCCCTGTAGTTGGTGCGGACCAAGGTAGCTTAGCCGCCGTTAACTGTCCCCCAGCAGATCCCGAGCAGCCGGGAAAGCAGGTCAGCTGGGTGACTGTGAGGAAGAAGCATAGTTCAAAACAGAAGCCCCCTGTACACCACCAACCCGTTCACATCTCTAACCCTTTTTCCCCACTCGGCGACACACCCGCCGAGGATCAAACTCTGGTTATTGGCAACTCTGTTTTGAGAAATGTGAAGTTAGCGACACCAGCAACCATAGTCAAATCTCTTCCGGGGGCCAGAGCAGGCGACATTGAATGAAATTTGAAACTGCTGGCTAAGGCTAAGCGTAAATTTGGTAAGATTGTAATTCACGTCGGCAGTAATGACACCCGGTTACGCCAATCAGAGGTCACTAAAATTAATATTGAATCGGTGTGTAAATTTGCAAAAACAATGTCGGACTCTATAGTTTTCTCTGGGCCCCTCCCCAATCGGACCGGGAGTGACATGTTTAGCCGCATGTTCTCCCTGAATTGCTGGCTGTCTGAGTGGTGTCCAAAAAAATGAGGTGGGCTTCATAGATAATTGGCAAAGCTTCTGGGGAAAACCTGGTCTTGTTAGGAGAGACGGCATCCATCCCACTTTGGATGGAGCAGCTCTCATTTCTAGAAATCTGGCCAATTTTATTAAATCCTCCAAATCGTGACTATCCAGGGTTGGGACCAGGAAGCAGAGCTGTAGTCTTACACACCTCTATGCAGCTTCTCTCGCCCTGCTATCCCCCCCAATACCCCATCCCCATAGAGACGGTGCCTGCTCCCAGACCACCAATAACCAGCAAAAATCTATTTAAGCATAAAAATTCAAAAAGAAAAAATAATATAGCCCCTCAACTGCAACACAGACTAAAACAGTTAAATGTGGTCTATTACACATTAGGTCTCTCTCTTCTAAGTTCCTGTTAGTAAATGATATAGTAATTGATCAACATATTGATTTATTCTGCCTTACAGAAACCTGGTTACACCAGGATGAATATGTTAGTTTAAATGAGTCAACACCCCCGAGTCACACTAACTGTCAAAATGCTCGAAGCACGGGCCGAGGAGGAGTAGCAGCAATCTTCCACTCCAGCTTATTAATTAATCAAAGACCCAGACAGAGCTTTAATTCATTTGAAAGATTGACTCTTAGTCTTGTACATCCAAATTGGAAGTCTCAAAAACCAGTTTTATTTGTTATTATCTATCGTCCACCTGGTAGTTACTGTGAGTTTCTTTGTGATTTTTCAGACCTTTTGTCTGACTTAGTGCTTAGCTCAGATAAGATAATTATAGTGGGTGATTTTAACATCCACATACAACCCCTGGCAAAAATTATGGAATCACCGGCCTCGGAGGATGTTCATTCAGTTGTTTAATTTTGTAGGAAAAAAGCAGATCACAGACATGACACAAAACTAAAATCATTTCAAATGGCAACTTTCTGGCTTTAAGAAACACTATAAGAAATCAAGAAAAAAGATTGTGGCAGTCAGTAAAGGTTACTTTTTAGACCAAGCAGAGGAAAAAAATATGGAATCACTCAATTCTGAGGAAAAAATTATGGAATCACCCTGTAAATTTTCATCCCCAAAACTAACACCTGCATTATATCAGATCTGCTCGTTAGTCTGCATCTAAAAAGGAGTGATCACACCTTGGAGAGCTGTTGCAGCAAGTGGACTGACATGAATCATGGCTCCAACACGAGAGATGTCAATTGAAACAAAGGAGAGGATTATCAAACTCTTAAAAAAGAGGGTAAATCATCACGCAATGTTGCAAAAGATGTTGGTTGTTCACAGTCAGCTGTGTCTAAACTCTGGACCAAATACAAACAACATGGGAAGGTTGTTAAAGGCAAACATACTGGTAGACCAAGGAAGACGTCAAAGCGTCAAGACAGAAAACTTAAAGCAATAGGTCTCAAAAATCGAAAAATGCACAACAAAACAAATGAGGAACGAATGGGAGGAAACTGGAGTCAACGTCTGTGACCAAACTGTAAGAAACCGCCTAAAGGAAATGGGATTTGCATACAGAAAAGCTAAACAAAAGCCATCATTAACACCTAAACAGAAAAAAAACAAGGTTACAATGGGCTAAGGAAAAGTAATCGTGGACTGTGGATGACTGGATGAAAGTCATATTCAGTGATGAATCTCGAATCTGCATTGGGCAAGGTGATGATGCTGGAACTTTTGTTTGGTGCCATTCCAATGAGATTTATAAAGATGACTGCCTGAAGAGAACATGTAAATTTCCACAGTCATTGATGATATGGGGCTGCATGTCAGGTAAAGGCACTGGGGAGATGGCTGTCATTACATCATCAATAAATGCGCAAGTTTACGTTGATATTTTGGACAATTGAAAGGATGTTTGGGGATGATTAAATCATTTTTCAAGATGATAATGCATCTTGCCATAGAGCAAAAACTGTGAAAACATTCCTTGCAAAAAGACACTTAGGGTCAATGTCATGGCATAGGGTCAATGTCAACGAGCAGATCTGATTTGATGCAGGTGTTAGTTTGAGGGATGAAAATTTACAGGGTGATTCCATAATTTATTCCTCAGAATTGAGTGATTCCAGATTTTTTTCCTCTGCTTGGTCTAAAAAAGTAACCGTTACTGACTGTCACAATCTTTTTTTCTTGATTTCTTATAGTGTTTCTTAAAGACAGAAAGTTGCCATTTGAAATGACTTTAGTTTTGTGTCATGTCTGTGATCTGCTTTTTTTCTACTAAATTAAACAACTGAATTAACATCATCCGAGGCCAGTGATTCCATAATTTTTGCCAGGGGTTGTAGATGCTGAGAATGACAGCCTCAACACTGCTTTTAATCTATTATGAGACTCAGTTGGATTCACTCAAAATGTAAATGAGCCCACCCACCACCTTAGCCACACTTTAGATCTTGTTCTGACATATGGCATAGAAATTGAAGACTTAACAGTATTCCCTGAAATCCCCTTTTTGGATGATCATATCTTAATAACATTTACATTTACTTTAATGGACTACCCAGCACTGGGGAATACGTTTAATTACAGTAGAAGTCTTTCTGAAAGCGCTGTAACTAGGTTTAAGGATATGATTCCTTCTTTGTTATGTTCTTCAATGCCATATACCAACACAGTGCAGAGTAGCTACCTAAACTCTGTGAGTGAGATAGATTATCTCGTCAATAGCTTAACATCCTCATTGAGCACAACTTTGGATGCTGTAGCTCCTCTGAAAAAGAGCGCTTTAAATCAGAAGTGCCTGACTCCGTGGTTTAACCCACAAACTCGCAGCTTAAAGCAGATAACGCGTAAGCTGGAGAGGAAATGGCATCTCACTAATTTAGAAGATCTTCATTTAGCCTGGAAAAAGAGTCTGTTGCTCTATAAAAAAGCCCTCCGTAAAGCTAGGACATCATAGTATTCATCACTAACTGAAGAAAATAAGAACAACCCCAGGTTTCTTTTCAGCACTGTAGCCAGGCTGACAAAGAGTCAGAGCTCTACTGAGCTGAGTATCCCTTTAACTTTAACTAGTAATGACTTCATGACTTTCTTTGCAAATAAAATTTTAACTATTAGAGAAAAAATTATTCATAACCATCCCAAAGACATATCTTTATGTTCGACTGCTTTCAGTAATGCTGGTATTTGGTTTGATTGTTCTGTCTGAGTTACTTTCATTAGTCACTTCCTCCAAACCATCAACATGTCTATTAGACCCCATTCCTACCAGGCTGCTCAAGGAAGCCCTACCATTAATTAATGCTTTGATCTTAAATATGATCAAGCTATCTTTATTAGTTGGCTATGTACCACAGGCTTTTAAGGTGGCAGTAATTAAACCATTACTTAAAAAGCCATCACTTGACCCAGCTATCTTAGCTAATTATAGGCCAATCTCCAACCTTCCTTTTCTCTCAAAAATTCTTGAAAGGGTAGTTGTAAAACAGCTAACTGATCATCTGCAGAGGAATGGTCAATTTGAAGAGTTTCAGTCAGGTTTCTGAATTCATCATAGTACAGAAACAGCATTAGTGAAGGTTACAAATGATCTTCTTATGGCCTCAGACAGTGGACTCATCTCTGTGCTCGTCCTGTTAGACCTCAGTGCAGCTTTTGATACTGCTGACCATAAAATTTTATTAGAGATTAGAGCATGCCATAGGTATTAAAGGCACTGCGCTGCAGTGGTTTGAATCATATTTATCTAATAGATTACAATTTGTTCATGTAAATGGGGAGTCTTCTTCACGGACTAAGGTTAATTATGGAGTTCCACAAGGTTCTGTGCTAGGACTGATTTTATTCACTTTATACATGCTTCCCTTAGGCAGTATTATTAGAAAGCATTGCTTAAATTTTCATTGTTTCGCAGATGATACCCAGCATTATCTATCCATGAAGCCAGAGGACACACACCAATTAGTTAAACTGCAGGAATGTCTTTCAGACATAAAGACATGGATGACCTCTAATTTCCTGCTTTTAAATTCAGATAAAACTGAAGTTATTGTACTTGGCCCCACAAATCTTAGAAACATGGTGTCTAACCAGATCCTTACTCTGGATGGCATTACCCTGACCTCCAGTAATACTGTGAGAAATCTTGGAGTCATTTTTGATCAGGATATGTCCTTCAATGTGCATATTAAGCAAATATGTAGGACTGCTTTTTTTAAAATTAGAAAGGTCTTGTCTCAGAGTGATGCTGAAAAGCTAATTCATGCATTTATTTCTTCTAGGCTGGACTACTGTAATTCATTATTATCAGGTTGTCCTAGAAGTTCCCTGAAAAGCCTTCAGTTAATTCAAAATGCTGCAGCTAGAGTACTGACAGGGACTAGAAGGAGAGAGCATATTTCACCCATATTGGCTTCTCTTCATTGGCTCCCTGTTAATTCCAGAATAGAATTTAAAATTCTTCTTCTTACTTATAAGGTTTTGAATAATCAGGTCCCATCTTATCTTAGGGACCTCATAGTACCATATTACCCCAGTAGAGCGCTTCGCTCTCAGACTGCAGTCTTACTTGTAGTTCCTAGGCTTTGTAAGAGTAGAATGGGAGGCAGAGCCTTCAGCTTTCAGGCTCCTCTCCTGTGGAACCAGCTTCCAATTTGGATTAGGGAGACAGACCCCCTCTCTACTTTAAAGATTAAGCTTAAAACTTTCCTTTTTGAAAAAGCTTATAGTTAGGGCTGGCTCAGGTGACCCTGAACCATCCCTTAGTTATGCTGCTATAGACTTAGACTGCTGGGGGGTTTCCCATGATGCACCCAGTGTTTCTTTTTATTCACCTCTTTTTGCTCTGTATGCACCACTCTGCTTTTAATCATTGGTGATTGATCTCTGTTCTCTTCCACAGCATGACTTTTTCCTGATTCTCTCCCCTCAGCCCCAACCAGTCCCAGCAAAAGACTGCCCCTCCCTGAGCCTGGTTCTGCTGGAGGTTTCTTCCTGTTAAAAGGGAGTTTTCCTTCCCACTGTCGCCAAGTGCTTGCTCATAGGGGGTCGTTTTGACCATTGGGATTTTTCTGTAATTAGCGCCTTGGGGTGACTGTTTGTTGTGATTTGGTGCTATATAAATAAAATTGATTGATTGATTGATTGTATTCTGTTTTTATTTACATTACAATTACATTAAAAAATCATACATTATGATTCACAGATTTTTCAGTCGTGTGACTATCCGAGAAATTGTGGAAGAGGTGGACATCATTTTTCGGAGTCCAGCATGTCCTGTGAGGCTTCAACACGAAGGGGCTTTTGCTCCGCCGTCAGCTTCGGCACGAATTTCGCTGCAACTCTTTTCATGGCCAAATCTTCACAATGGAATGTGCTGAAAAAGTGCTGATGTCCACCTCTTCTGCAATTTCTCGGATGGTCACATGTCGGTCCCGCATCACCACAGCTTTCACTTTGGAAATTATCTGGTCATTTCAGCATGTTGATGGCCGCCCGGAGTGTGGCTCGCTCTCCACCATTGTGCGGTAGTCTTTAAATCAGTTGTACCGCTCCTTAATCTGTGTGACTCCCAGAGCATTGTCACTGAAAGCCGTCTGAATCTTCCGAATGGTTTCCACCTGGCTGTCACCCAGTTTCTGGCAAAATTTGCTGCTCCACTCATTCCGTCATTTTCCTTGAAATGAAAATCCGCCGAGCGCACTACACACAACCTCAAACAAATGCTGCTTGCCAATCGACAGTTGTGAAAAAATTCACGCATGCACACGAAGGTTCAAGGTTGGCTCATGCAAGCACACGTGATTCAAATCCATCAGGTTTTTGAAAAAAAATAAGGCGCAGATACTTTTCTAACAGACCTAGTATAAAAAATACTTTTTCACATTGTCATTATGGGGTATTGTGTGTAGAATTTTCACGAAAAAAATTTATTTCATCCATTATGGAAGAAGGCTGTATCATAACAAAATCTGGAAAAAGTGAAGCTCTGTGAATACTTTGAGGATGCACTGTAGGTGATGTTTGCACATGCAACATGATTTATCATGGTTAAAAGGAAATTTCGCTGAAAATGATTGTGACTGTATTTTGCAAATTTGAAACCTTGGCATTCACTTTTTGCACTTGACAGACTGCTGTTCCAGAATACTGTTCCAGCAGAGGCTGCACAGAATAAAATAAAAAGTCATTCATTGTCATTCAAAGTTGTCCTAAAAGTTCCCTGAAAAGCCTTCGGTTAATTCAAAATGCTGCAGCTAGAGTACTGACAGGGACTAGAAGGAGAGAGCATATCTCACCCATATTGGCATCTCTTCATTGGCTTCCTGTTAATTCTAGAATAGAATTTAAAATTCTTCTTCTTACTTGTAAGGTTTTGAATAATCAGGTCTCATCTTATCTTAGGGACCTCGTAGTACCATATCACCCCAATAGAGCGCTTCGCTCTCAGACTGCAGGCTTACTTGTAGTTCCTAGGGTTTTTAAGAGTAGAATGGGAGGCAGAGCCTTCAGCTTTCAGGCTCCTCTCCTGTGGAACCAGCTCCCAATTCAGATCAGGGAGACAGACACCCTCTCTACTTTTAAGATTAGGCTTAAAACTTTCCTTTTTGCTAAAGCTTATAGTTAGGGCTGGATCAGGTGACCCTGAACCATCCCTTAGTTATGCTGCTATAGACTTAGACTGCTGGGGGGTTCCCATGATGCACTGAGTGTTTCTTTCTCCTTTTGCTCTGTATGCACCACTCTGCATTTAATCATTAGTGATTGATCTCTGCTCTCCTCCACAGCATGTCTTTTTCCTGGTTCTCTCCCTCAGCCCCTACCAGTCTCAGCAGAAGACTGCCCTCCCTGAGCCTGGTTCTGCTGGAGGTTTCTTCCTGTTAAAAGGGAGTTTTTCCTTCCCACTGTTGCCAAGTGCTTGCTCACAGGGGGTCGTTTTGACCGTTGGGGTTTTTCCGTAATTATTGTAGGGCCTTGCCTTACAATATAAAGCGCCTTGGGGCAACTGTTTGTTGTGATTTGGCGCTATATAAATAAAATTGATTTGATTTGATTCATTATAAACATTGGGCATATTTAGTTCATGCTTGTTTATTTAGGAATAGGGATGGGCATTGATAAGATTTTTTTTGATCTCGATACCATTATCGATTCTGCTTATCGATCCAATTACTTATCGATTCCCTTATCGATACCTCTTGTGAATTTTCTGTGTACTAAAAGTAGGCTTTATAGGTTTTCTATGTCAACAACATTTTATTGAGTCTTAAAGTAAATAAATGTGAAATTGGTCACTGGATCCTTAAACTCTTGGCATAATAAAATCTACATGGTGAATCCTTGATCTCTGGACATGAATAGAAATAAAATCTGTAGTTTCTGTCAAAAGCATTTCCTTTCAGACATTATTGGCATGGATGTCTTTATATACATCTGAGCTGAGCTATTGCAGCTGGCTGTGATGCACGTCAGGACGTAATTCATAAAGAATACAGGACGTCACATTTTGGGAGGAAAAAAATGTTTTATTCGATTGTAGTTTCTTGTCTGTATTACAGCATTCGGAAAGAGGTGTCATTTGATTTAAAGCAGCGATTTGCTTTGAAGTTATTAATTCTGACTGGACTCTGTCTTGGCAAAGAGCCACACAGCATTTGGAGTTTTGCCAACAGAACGGAGGACGGTTCTTGTTTCTTGACTGCAACTGGACAAGAGTCCCAGTTAGTAACTTTAATCCACAAAAAAAAAAAGACTCACGATTAACATATTTTAATGGCTTTGAGAGGGGTTAAGAAGCAGACTTGCTGCTTCTGAAGAGCAGCGAATCAAATAACCAATGAGCCATCAGATCGAAGCATTGCTTCGTTGATTCATGCTTCAAAGTAGAGTCACGCTGCAGAAATGGTTGATTACAGACCCGCTGCAGGGTCTGTAATCAGCGTAGAGGAATTATCATTTTCTCAACAAACACCCTCAAAAGCAACGGCTGCTCTGAAGAACCAATAAGGGAACCGTTAAGCAAAAAGACAGTTGATATCGGTGGATTGAATAATTTCTTAACGATAGCTGAAAGGACGCATGTGTGGTTAGTGTTTTGTTGTTGTTTGGGGTATTTTTGTAAAAATTAGGCATTTTATGAATGTGGAGCAAGCACTTCAGTTATTTTTTGAACTCGAGGAAGATGGAGCACACAGCGCATCGTCAGAATCTGAATCAGACAGTGAGGATGCTGGTGCTGAAAGAGATTATCCCTCTTTTGTTCTGGAGCAGCAACCAAAGCAGGTGGATCCACCAATGTGCACATGGAAATCTGAACAGACGGTCGGAGTGTGCCCTTCTGTTTACAGATCCCGATCTCCGATCGGATGCACAGCAGAGATACGCCCCAGTGCTGACTGCTGGAACACAGAGGAGGACGCAGACACCACTTCTGCAGTAAGTAGATTTCAGCCTCGGAGAACACCAGGAGTCCAGGTTGATACACTTTACACCCAAAGTCCAAAACAGCTTTTTCTTTTGTTTTTTGCAACTGACACAATTAGAACAATTTGCACAAACACCAATAAAACTGCTGAAAAAACAAGGCATTAGGGAAAAATACAACTGGACAGACACTGAAATGGAAGATCTGCACAATTTATTGGGGACTTCTGATATACAGGTGCTCGTCATATAGACAGGCATGCACATAACTGGTACTCATGGTGCTTGTACATGCTAAAAATAAAAGATGCCCAGCAGAAAACATAAGGGTAGCACTTCATAGGAGGAAAGCAATGACAGATTGTAGGAAAAGTGTTTCCCTCTGTGTGCTGTCTGCTGTGCATCAATGATTTTTTAGCACACGAGCATGATGAGTACCAGTTATGTGCACCCCTGCATATAGAATATCATGAAAAGTTTATTTATTTCAGTAATTCCATTCAAAAAGTGAAACTTGTATAATGTATACATTCATTCCACACAGACTGATATATTTCAATTGTTTATTTCTTTTAATTTTGATGATTATAACTGACAACTAATGAAAACCCCAAATTCAGTATCTCAGAAAATTAGAATATTGTGAAAAGGTTCAATATTGAAGACACCTGCGGGGCACTCTAATCAGCTAATGAACTCAAAACACCTGAAAAGGCCTTTAAATGGTGTCTCAGTCTAGTTCTGTAGGCTACACAAGCATGAGGAAGACTGCTGACTTGACGTCTTTCCTGGGCTACACACAAAAAGGACTGGACTGCTGCTGAGTCGTCTAAGGTTTTGTTCTCTGCTGATAGTACATTTTGCATTTCCTTTGGAAATCAAGGTCCCAGATTCTGGAGGAAGAGAGGAGAGGCACAGAATCCATGTTGCTTGAGGTCCAGTGTAAAGTTTCCATAGTCAGTGATGGTTTGGGGTGCCAGGTCATCTGGTGGTGTTGGTCCACTGTATTTTCTGAAGTCCAAGGTCAACGCAGCTATCTACTAGGAGGTTTTAGAGAACTTCATGCTTCCTGCTGCTGACCAACTTCATGGAGATGCAGATTTCATTTTCCACCAGGACTTGGCACCTGTACACAGTGCCAAATCTACCAGTACCTGGTTTAAGGACCATGGTATCCCTGTTCTTAACTGGCCACCAAACTCGTCTTTTTTTGTATTGGTCTTAAGTAATATGTATGTGTAACGGACATGAACCCCCAGACTCCCCGCCTTTTTAAGCATTTTTCTTTATTTGCCTCTCACATGCCTGGAAGCTTCTCACCATCGAACCATGTCATTTAGGTCTTTCAGACTTTTTTTGAGGAAATGGTTCTTGGGAGAATTAGCATGGCTAAAACCTTTCAGCTTCTGGCGGGGCTCCGTCACCCCAGACACCCTGCCTTTTTAAGCATTTTCCCTTTTTTTGCCTTTCAGCTTCTGGAGGGGCTCTGCTCCCCCAAGACACCCCACCTTTTTAAGCATTCTTCTTTTTTTGGCTTTCAGCCGATCCCCCTAATTACAACCCTCTGAACCCCTGCCACTTTAAGCATTTTTTTTTAATGTAGATGTAAATTAATATTAATATTTTAATTTGTTTATGCCATTTCAAATACAAGAAATCCAAAAAATAATGAAGAAATAATAAACATTTCTAAAATTATCTTCCTCAAATTCAAACTGAAAGCAAATCTCTAAAACTTAATAAAAATAAGAATCAGTTTTAATGCCAGTTTTCTTCAGAGAAGTCAGGGATGGAAACATGAACATTTCCAAGTCACTGAATATGTCTTGAATTTTATTTGCATCAATTATGAAGAAATACAAAAGTTTCTTTCACCAAAACATCAAATCCAGGCTTTCATCTCAGATGTACTTTCTGGCAAATTACAGCTGAACTTTCAGGTCTTCTTTTTAAGAAAATCCTTCTGTATACCACTTCATCAGGAAACTGGATTTTATGTTTTTAATTCATGTATATCAAGTTGTACAGATTTGCTTTCAGTTCAAGTTTCAGGAAGGTAATTTAAGAAAAAAAAGAATATATTTGAAATGGAATAAACAAATTAAAATGTGTTCAATTCCAAGTGTTCCAATACTTTTGAGGGCAGCTGAGAAACACTGAAAGCAGCATCTTACATCTCATATATAGTGCAGCAGATAAGATAATATTTAGAGTGGAATCCTGCAAATGGTGATACAAGCATCAAATTCAGCACAAATAATCCATAGACATTAAGTCTTGAAAAAAACTATTGGCCACTTTAATTTTCAATAGGCAGCCACGTAGGAGTCAATTGAAGAAATACACATGGGTCAAAAAGAAAAAATTCTCCAATCAAATTAAGAAAGGTATAGTTCGGACTATCTATGACTGAATGTTATGGAGTTATGAGGTAAAAGCAGCAAGAATGATGTCAAAGGTCAGTTTCAGTTTGTACAGGGGTCAAAAGTTAAAGTTGCTCCAATTTTGTTAAAAAAAAATGATGCAAATTATTGGTTGAGTTAATCAGGTTTTAAAAAGTAACAGTTTGCATCGTGTCATGCTTAGTTCATGTTACAGGGTAACATATGTCACATGTCATAGAATCCAATCGACAATGACCTTGTTTGACCTTTACTTTGGAGACCAAGCATTCAACACTGTCAAAACTATTGCAATTATTAATCCTATTAACTCACTCAATAATTTGCATCACTTTTTACCAAACCTGGAGCCACTTTACCTTTTGACCCCTGTACAAAGTAAAATTGACCTTTATCACCATTCTTGCTGTTTTTACCCCAAAACTCCATAACATTCAGTCATGGATAGTCCAAACAATACCTTTTTAGAATCTTTATAATCAGACCAGTAATTTAGTGTAGTTTTCAATTTGATTGGAGCATTTTTAAATTTCAACCCCTGTGTAATTCTTCAATCGACCCAGACCTGGCGGCCTATTCAAAATTCCAGTGGCTAGTTGGTTTTTAAAAAGTGTAATGTCTAAGTTGTATTTGTGCTGAATTTGATGCTTGCATCACCATTTAGAGGACTGTTTCAGTTATCCATTGCACTAATAAGCCCACAGAGCACAAATCCGCTGCTGTTAGCTTAAACGTGTATATAACGCAACCCAAATTAAAGGACAAATGCTGCTTTTAGCAACCTGGACCTCATTTCTGGCCTAAAATACAGGCGTTTACTCACCAATATAAGTTTGGTGTTAGTAGCACATAGTTCAAGCAACGTGTTCAGTTCAAATCTGAGGCAAACATTTTTCTTCTTCTACTAAAGTGGATTGGAATCTTTTGTGATACACAGCACCAGCTCCTGGACAGGAGGAACCTAGCAGTCTATGTGACTCACTACTGATTTCAACCAGATGTGCGGTGACGTGACATGTCAATCATCTGTGTCCAATCAGATTTCAGGGGAGTCTAGTGCAACCCTGGCCTCCACCCTAGCTCCACCCATGCTAGGAAGTGTTTAACATTTGACATTTCCTGTTTCACTGTGGCTTAAGAATTTGGCACTTTCTGTTTGAGTGTGAGCTTGTCACTGAGTTCCCGCAACATTCCATGGGATCTCGTCTGTCAGTCCAGGAAGTGTCAACCAGGAAGTATTTGACATTTCCTGTTTCACTGTGGCTTAAGAATTTGGCACTTCCTGTTTGGGCCACAGTGTACCATGAGCGGCGTTTCGCTTGTAATATTCTAATTTTCTGAGATACTGAATTTGGGATTTTCATTAGTTGTCAGTTACAATCATCAAAATTAAAAGAAATAAACATTTGAAATATATCAGTCTGTGTGTAATGAATATAATATACAAGTTTCACTTATTGAATGGAATTACTGAAATAAATAAACTTTTTCATGATATTCTAATTATATGACCAGCACCTGTACATGTCATTGGTGTCACTGCCAAGTCTCCAGGACTACTGGAAACAAAATAATATTTTGTCTGTGCCCTTTCCAGTGAAATTCAAAGTCAGGCCTCTTTTTGATGACATCCTCAGTGTCTGCCAGGCTTATTACCACCCAAGGAGGGTTCTGTCAGTGGATACAAGGATGGTGGCGATGACAGCAAATCTGGAATGACTTAATATTTGAAGGACAAGCCAATAAAATGGGGCCTGAAACTTTTTGTGTTGGCTCTTTCAAGTAATGGCTACACACTCAAGTTCACCATTTACACTGGCAAAACTGTGACCACAAGTGAGCATGGGCTGTCGATGTTGTCATGAACCTGATCCAGCCATCCTCATTGGTACTGGTTATCACATTTAAATGGACAATTTTTACACGAGTCCCAAACTGTTCATGGACCTGGCTAACAAAGTTTGGGGCATGTGGCATAGTGCAGCAGATAAGTGAATATTTACTGAGGGATCCTTCAAATGATGATGCAAGCACCAAATTTGGCACACATACTCCTTAGACATTACTCTTTTAAAAATGCCGGGTACCCACGTGAACTTTCAATAGGCGGCCAAGAAGGGGTCAATTGAAGTATTACACAGGGGTCAAAATTTAAAAATGCTCCAATCATATTGAAAGGTATTCCATATTATTTGTCTGATCATAAAGATTCCAAAAAGGTATAGTTTGGACTATCTGTGAATGAATGTTCTGGAGTTATGGGGTAAAAACAGCAAGAACAGTGACAAAGGTCAATTTCAATTTGTACATGGGGTCAAAAGTTAAAGTTGCTCCAATTTTGGTAAAAAGTGATGCAAATTATTAGTTGGGTGAATACAGTTTTAAAAAGGAATAGTTTGCATCATGTATCATGCTTAGTTATCATGTTACAGGGTAGCATAGTACAGAAACAGCATTAGTGAAGGTTACAAATGATCTTCTTATGGCCTCAGACAGTGGACTCATCTCTGTGCTTGTTCTGTTAGACCTCAGTGCTGCTTTTGATACTGCTGACCATAAAATTTTATTACAGAGATTAGAGCATGCCATAGGTATTAAAGGCACTGCGCTGCGGTGGTTTGAATCATATTTATCTAATAGATTACAATTTGTTCATGTAAATGGAGAATCTTCTTCACAGACTAAGGTTAATTATGGAGTTCCACAAGGTTCTGTGCTAGGACCAATTTTATTCACTTTATACATGCTTCCCTTAGGCAGTATTATTAGACGGCATTGCTTAAATTTTCATTGTTACGCAGATGATACCCAGCTTTATCTATCCATGAAGCCAGAGGACACACACCAATTAGCTAAACTGCAGGATTGTCTTACAGACATAAAGACATGGATGACCTCTAATTTCCTGCTTTTAAACTCAGATAAAACTGAAGTTATTGTACTTGGCCCCACAAATCTTAGAAACATGGTGTCTAACCAGATCCTTACTCTGGATGGCATTACCCTGACCTCTAGTAATACTGTGAGAAATCTTGGAGTCATTTTTGATCAGGATATGTCATTCAAAGCGCATATTAAACAAATATGTAAGACTGCTTTTTTGCATTTATGCAATATCTCTAAAATTAGAAAGGTCTTGTCTCAGAGTGATGCTGAAAAACTAATTCATGCATTTATTTTCTCTAGGCTGGACTATTGTAATTCATTATTATCAGGTTGTCCTAAAAGTTCCCCGAAAAGCCTTCAGTTAATTCAAAATGCTGCAGCTAGAGTACTGACGGGGACTAGAAGGAGAGAGCATATCTCACCCATATTGGCCTCTCTTCATTGGCTTCCTGTTAATTCTAGAATAGAATTTAAAATTCTTCTTCTTACTTATAAGGTTTTGAATAATCAGGTCCCTTCTTATCTTAGGGACCTCATAGTACCATATCACCCCAATAGAGCGCTTCGCTCTCAGACTGCAGGCTTACTTGTAGTTCCTGTGTTATACTTCAATAGACCCGTTCTTGGCCGCCTATTGAAAGTTCACGTGGGTACCCGGAATTTTTAAAAGAGTAATGTTTAAGAAGTATGTGTGCCAAATTTGGTGCTTGCATCACCATTTGAAGCATTTTTTTTTTCAGTTATCTGCTACACTAGCACATACAGGGAGAACAGTGCAGAAGGGTGAAGGATGGGAAGGATATAGACGCTGGATGGTGAAATACATTCCCTGCCCTACCCCAGTCTTGGCTTATAATAAAAACATAGGTGGACTTGTCCTATCTGACCAGCTCATCCAGTACGACTCCACCCACCGGAAAACTGCACGCTGGTACAGGACAGTGTTGCTTCATTTCCTTGACATTGCAACCACAAATGCATTCATCTTGCATCGTGAGATCAGCAGTGTCAAGCAAGTGCAGCCCATGACACACAAGGACTTTATGGTGGAGCTGGTGTGTCCACTGTGTGGCACAGACAAAACAGGTGTCCCACAGAAAAGAAGCCGGAACCACGTGCCAATTGTGACAGGCACAGATCCTTGTCAAAAAGCCACAAAAGGCAGATTGAGGTGCCAGCTGTGCCTTCAGGTGAACAACAAGCGGAGTGACACACCGTGGAAGTGTCAAGTCTGCAATGTGCCCCTCTGTGTTGTGTTGGACAGGAATAGTTTTTTGAGTGGCACAAATAATTTGTGTTGCATCTTATTTTGACATTTGATTGTTTTGTAAATAGTTTAGTATTAGTATTTCCAGCACTATATTTTTTTGAAATGTACAGTTTATATTTACATTTTAAATCTTATTCTGATGTCTGACTGTTTTGTAAATAATTGTATAAAAATACGCCTGAAACATTTGCTGGATTTATATAAATAGTAGTATTTAACTTTGTTTTTTTTTTGTTTTGTTTTTTTTGCTACATTTGTACAAATGTTTTTGAAATTTACAATTTATATTTACATTTTGTTATGAAAATGGTTTGTTAAACAAGTTTGTGGTTTTCAGAGTAAAAAAAAAAACAGTTTTCTACTTGGATTTTATGTTTTTGTGTGATTTTAGGTTCACTGTGTTAATACAGTTGGTCCGAATGAATGAGAAACTGTAAGGTGAAACAGGTGAGGTTGTGCTGAAAAGAATGACACCAAACAAGGCCAGGTAAACACTTTTTAAAGGTAAATTATAAAGGTAAAACCAAAAGTAGTCAAAAATGGCCAATTATACCCAGGACTCCAGAGGGTTAAAAAAAACAAAACAAAAAAAAAAACCCTCATATTTCAGATATTTAATTTATGTTCCATCCTTGGTATTTTAGCTAGCTGCTAAAAAAAAATATATTCTGCATTCTCCCAGTGGAACACAATGAAAAATGTACCATAGAGAAAGTTGTACAGGAAGACTCATGGTTCAAGCTTTCATTCACATCTGTTAATCATTAACAGCCATATCTCTAATCAGAAACAGCTGGTCCACTATTTTGTCATCAACCACAAGCAACAGGAAACATCAAACATGTCAATCCTGACTCACGCATCTGCAGTTTGCAGTTGCTGTCTGGGACTTTGCCTCCTCCACCCTGCCTCCTCCTTTCGATCCCTGTCTGCCCCTGGGGTTACTACCTCTTAGCAGCCCCCTCTACTTAGTTCATCAACACACTGGTTGCTGACCTGCCCTCCTCCACCCCACTCCCTTTCCAAAACTGGGGGGTAGGCTCCACTCCTGCCTTCTTCAACAGGAGTCAGACATACCCCAACACTGTCAGCAGTGGGACCAGCCCCAAAGACTGTCTTTCATTTGTAAAAA
This sequence comes from Thalassophryne amazonica, assembly GCF_902500255.1. Taxonomy (NCBI): domain Eukaryota; kingdom Metazoa; phylum Chordata; class Actinopteri; order Batrachoidiformes; family Batrachoididae; genus Thalassophryne; species Thalassophryne amazonica. The sequence continues at coordinate 14,709,198 of NC_047113.1, read as the reverse complement.
GTATAACTATGTAATAAATGTGCGACAGGCTGTAGTCTCATGAGCCTCATTGGTAGAACTGTGTCCAAAGCTCCCTGTGTGTATTTCTTTCTTTCATTATTGCCAGCACGCTCAGTTGTGTATCAGAGTTTCTGTGTAACGAGGGTGCTTAGCTTCAAGTCACTCATTTAATTTTGCACTTACAGCCATTAACACATGCACAATCCTCATTTTCATACAACTGTGTACATCACATTACTGCCCATAATCAAATGCACATTTACTCTTAATAAATCACCAAAGTGTCTGTGCCAAATTGCATGGGCAATCCAAACCTTTGCGCAATGGGGTTGTGACAGTTTTGCAAGTTATTTACTTAATCTAAGTGCACAACTGATAGTGGCCGGTGTTGTTAACAGGGTTAAATAACATCTCAGAGGACCACAGACCTATATATCAAATCCTTTGTTATTCTACTGTTGAATTTAAGGGAAGGACTTTAAAATTTAAAGCTTTTCCAGAAATTAAGGCATCAAAATCATAAGAGATGTGTTTCAGCCACAGGCAGTCTTATGCTTGCATTGGATGTATTTTTGTTTTCACCTGATCAGAAATCATCCTTGGATAATTTTGTTTGAGAGCAGGTGAGCCTTCCACAGATGTAACAAATGCTCTTTCGTTGTCGCTGGGCCCACGTCCTGGGCCTCTGATTTTAAAGGGTTGGAGTTTGCAACACTGAAAGGAGGATGTTGATTGCATTTTAGCTGATCTGCACGCAACGTCATGAGGGATTCATTATTTGTCTTTTATGCACAACATGCTGAACATATAACTCAGTCACCCAAGTGGTCTCATGCACAGTTTGGCTTTTGGTTTTTCTATCAATTTGTTACGCATGTGTAATATCAGTCCATTTTACCTTTGTTGTAATATTTTGCTTATTTCCTGGACGTGTGACATCCCCTGCTTCCTATTTCCATTTTTCCGTCAGGATCTGCACTTTAAGGTCCTGAGGGGAGAGTTGGACATGCAAAACTGCTTCATGTCTCAAGCAATTCTGAGGCACCTTGTCCCCCATGGTCAATTTGTCACCATGTAGAATGCCAGTACATGTCCTTGGGGGTAACCAGTGGTCATTGCTCTATCTGACATGGAGAAAGAAAAAAAAACAAGAGAGAGACAGAGAGAGAGAGAGAGAGAGAGAGAGAGAGAGAGAGAGAGAGAGTGTGAGGGGGGAGATACGAACCTGACAAAGGCCCTGAAACAGATCTGTCACACTCAGCAGAGCCCAAGGGAGTGTGCAGCCCAGCTGTCAGCACCTCTCATTAGTCAAAGGCAGCCTCCCTGACAATGTGACACTGATTACCGAAAGCCCTGATTCAGACTTTCTCTCCTCTGTGAAGCCGCAAACAGTATCAGCTAAAGCTAGATGCATGTTCATGTATGCACACATACATTCCCTTTGCAACCTTTTTCCATCTCCAAAATGCTTGAATTGCATTTCATTTAAAAAATTCCCCTCCCATCTCATTGGGGGACTACAGCCTTCATTAAATAGAGCAATAAAGGCCAAACACGTGTCTTCCAGCTCTATTTAAAATCTATTTATTGATTTTCAGAGGGAGAAAATAAATATTAAATGGCATTATTGTGCATGGAGGCTTTTACGCTGGCGAGAACGGTAGAATTAGAGGGGATGACGAGTGGCGTTCATTAGGAGTTTATCATTTTTATTGATCTGGCTGACATGTCTTATTGCTGAGGAGGATCTGATTGCTTTTGCTTAATAACCGCACAGTGTTTCAAGGGGATTGAAAGAAGGTATCAGGGGGTGTGGAGAGGGAGAAATTGTCTCCAACTACAAAACAGAATAATTTCAGTCTTGGCTCTCTGTAGAGACTGAAGATTCCCAGTCCCTTTATTGTAATAAGCACTTTAGAGACACTTTGGAGTCTCAGCAAAAAATGTGCATCCCACAGCAAATTGCACCTGTAACACAGTAAATAAAATATGTCTGTAGAAATGTTAAGGTTTGGTCTTATGATACAAAAATTACACTAGCTTATTTCCTTAAATTCAGTCAACCTATAAAATCATAAGGCCACCCAGACACTTTGGTTTTAACATGTAAATGTTCCTGGCCTTGGCTAAAGAATAACGCAGTCTTAATTGACTTAACGGGTGTTGCCCATGGGGAACCATTGGCTCTAGATTGGGTAGTGTTTATAAAATAGGTAGCTGACAGTTTTTAAAAGTGGTAATCAATTATACAAAGTTTCTATAACAAGCTGTAATAGCGTGTGAGTCCATAATGTTTTTAGAACCTTATACCTTAACAGTTTTTAGAAGAACTCAGCCCTATTATTTCCTGTTAATTCTGTAATTTTTAATGTTAATTTACTGTCTTAATGTACTTATAAATTGTTTAGTTTCTTGTTATCATATATACACAATAATAATAATAATAATAATAATAATAATAATAATAATTATTATTATTATTATTATGATTATTATTTCATCATAACTTCTATTTTTTACATTTGATTTTTAAATGGACCACAAAGGAAATAAGTTCACTTTCTTGTGCCAGCCATGGATTTTTAATATATTTACAATTATATAATGTACTTACATTGAACTACCTAAATAAAAGCATGCACACAATCACACTTTTAATATAAATTAGTAAATTATATATTAAATTATATATTAAATTATTAAAATATTTACTGCCCCCTGCTGGAATGGCATGTGAGTCCACAATTTAATTAGCAATGTTATATAATATCCAATCAAGTCCATTTTGGCAGCGTTCATCTTTGTCCCAAAACACATTAGCATACCAAATGACAAATGTCAGCTGTCCTCAGTTTCTCAGTGATAAAAGTTACATGCACATACAGCTTTTTGTCTTTTCCACATTCTACCACAAGAAGGTGCTTTGAATGTTAGACACAAACAGAGATGGTGGAGGAAGACATCAAGCGCAGTACACTTCTCACTTATGGTACGAGCAACAAAACTAACCTAACTAACTAAACTTACTAAACCAATTGAACTGCAAAATCACAATAAATCAATAACATTAACAACACTGTTAAACTAACACAAACCACAATAACAACATTTAAAATCACAAACTCCCATGATGCATTGCAGCATCATGGGAGCTAAAATAGCTACTTTCTCCAAAAAAACATTTGTCCTATCAACTTTCCATTTTTGCAGCGTTCATCCTTGACCCAAAATACACAAGCATACCAAACGGCAAATGTCAGCTGTCCCCGGTTTATGTGTGATTGAAGCCAAACTCACACACACATGCATGCACGCATACAGAGACCACATGGCTATTATAATATAGATATGTGTAATACTCATATCTTAATATGTGAAATACTCATTTCTTAGAAACATATCATCCATCATGAGAAGGACTCATAACTTGGGATTCTCAGATCTTGGAAAATAATTATTAAATATATATGAAACACAAATAATTTCTGGTGGCTTTAATGTAGTATTACATTATTAACAGAAATACCTTATTTGACTTCACTCTGCATTCTTTTTAGAGTCCTATTTTCATGTTAGTGCACTTTGCTATTTCAGCAGAAGGAAATACAGGCAAAAAGCCAGACACTGGGTGAAAAGTGGATGGGTTTAGGGTGTAGATTATAAATGGGTGTTTTGTACTCACATCAGGATATCAACCAATCAGAGTGGCACCCTCACAGACCCTGGAAAAAGCCCCTTTATTCCAGAGTGCACCAAGCACATAGCACTGTGGTATTGGTATTGGCTGGTTCGAGGATAAATTCTAATCTGTCAGCATGCACAAAACACAGTGACCACCAACGCTCTGAGGTGAAGCAGTGCGGCAGTATGGTGACGGTTTTCTTTTCCTATGTCGGCTCATTTCATTTACTGGTTGCTTTCAGTTCACTGTTATCATGTCTTTTAAGCATATAATGTTGCCTATTTTTGAGTGAGTGACAGAGACAAACAAAGGGAGTGATACATTTGGAGGGAGAGAGTGAAAGAGGAAAAGACATGTCATAAAATACATTTTTTTCTTCCTCTGGATGCTGTCATACACTAATACACTGTTGCACATTACAGGTGCTGATATGTCCAGGCACAGCGTACCAGCATTATGAGACCACTTACATAAAGCATGTTTAGGGCCCCTTCACACATAGTGCAAAGTTTGGACGAAATGCACACATAGTGCGCATGACACAGGAATCGTGTGTAATATCGTCCCTGTCGCCAACACGTCGTACGAGGTCTGTTAGAAAAGTATCCGACCTTTTTATTTTTTTCAAAAACCTGATGGATTTGAATCACGTGTGCTTGCATGAACCAACCTTGAACCTTCATGCGCATGCGTGAGTTTTTTCACGCTTGTCGATTGCGTCATTTGCTTGTAAGCAGCCTTTGTGTAAGTATGGGTGGAGTTTCTCATCGGATTTTCTTTGCAAGGAAAATGGCGGAACAACTGGAGCAGTGCGACTGCATCAAATTTTGCCACAAACTGGGCGACAGCCAGGTGGAAACCATTTGGATTATTCAGATGGCTTTCGGTGACGATCCTATGGGCATCACACAGATTAAGGAGTGGTACAACCAGTTTAAAGATGGCCGCACAACGGTGGAGAACGAGCCACGTTCCGGGCAGCCATCAACATGCTGAAATGACCAGATCATTTCCAAAGTGAACGCTGTGGTGATGCGGGACCATTGTGTGACTATCCGAGAAATTGCGGAAGAGGTGGACATCAGCACTTTTTCGGCACATTCCACTGTGACAGAAGATTTAGCCACGAAAAGAGTTGCAGCGAAATTCATGCCGATGGCTTTGGCACAAAGCTGCTGACGGAGCAAAAGCACCTTCGTGTTGAAGTCTCACAGGAGATGCTGGACTCCAAAAGATGATGCCCACCTCTTCCACCATTCGGAAGATTCAGACGGCTTTCGGTGGCTTTTCAGTCATGTGACTATCAGAGAAATTGTGGAAGAGGTGGACACGTCACAGCATGTCCTGAGAGACTTCAACACGAAGGTGCTTTTGCTCCGCCATAAGCAGCTTCGTGCCGAAGCCATCGGCATGAATTTCGCTGCAACTCTTTTCATGGTCAAATCTTCTGTCACAGTGGAATGTGCTGTGTACCACAGCGTTCACTTTGGAAATGATCTGGTCATTTCAGCATGTTGATGGCCACCCGGAGCGTGGCTCGCTCTCCACCATTGTGCGGACGTCTTTAAACCGGTTGTACCACTCCTTAATCTGTGTGATGCCTGTAGGATCGTCATCGTCTGAATAATCCGAATGGTTTCCACTTGGCTGTCACCCAGTTTCTGGCAAAATTTGATGCAGTCGCTCTGCTCCAGTTGTTCCGCCATTTTCCTTGCAAAGAAAATCCGACAAGAGACAACACCCATCCTCACACAAAGGCTGCTTACCAGCAAATGATGCAGTGGACAGGCGTGAAAAAATTCACGCATGCGCATGAAGGTTCAAGGTTGGCTCATGCAAGCACATGTGATTCAAATCCATCAGGTTTTTGAAAAAAATAAAAAGGTCGGATACTTTTCTAACAGACCTCGTACACCTGTTGCTACAACTATTTGCACACACAAGCACCTGAAAGACAAAATGTGCACTGTGCAAACCCATCGCACCCTCTCGTGGCAGGTGCCGGCCAAATTCCGGGTGACACTCACGAACACCTAACACCGCTCACATGGCACTTAGAAAATGTGTGGCCAGTCGCACTCTTGGCAAGACAAGAGACTGCAGACAATCACTGTCGTACTGCTGTGAAATTTGTCTAAGTTCCCCACGAGTGTGACTCTGCAAACACACACACTGTCACGTGGGTGTGTGCGCTCCACTCACGGGAGGCGTGGCTTTCGACAGAAGCAGCTGCGGTGATCTTTGGACAGTCATGGACTACCAACTGTCCACTGTGAGGCGTGTGTGTCTGATTGCTGTATTTACGTGGCTATAAATAAAAACGTATTTCGCCGTGGTGACACGTGCACAGAGCAGACACTGACAGCCCCCTAGGTTGAAATGGACCGTCAGATCAGAACACGCAGCGGGCGATCTGACTGTCACGTCACCCGTGTGAGCTCTGTTCCACATGACGGGGTGTCTGTGCTGTGGCGTGCCGTCCACAAGACACGTGTGGTTGACTGGACACTCCTGACCAGTAAATGTGGACATGATCAAAGCACACTGCTTCTCATGCAAGTTATTTCATGGCTATATGTCAGTGACCCGGGTCATCACCAGAAGAACAGGTGGATCATATTTGTATTGCTCGCTTGATAAATGCAGTGTTTTTATATGGTGTGGGATTTTAATTTTTTTTCTTTTTGTAATACTTCCATGTCCTTCCTGATATGAGGCAGCTTCCCGCAGCTTTCAAAGAACGGCTCTGTAGCTCAGTGGTAAAGTCTCTGACTGGGGATCAGAAGTTTTGAAAGGCGCGAGTTTGTGTCCCAGGTGTACCAGGTGGTGTGTTTTTTTTTTCTTTTCTTTTTTTTAATTATTCCACATAAGCGGCGCAATGTGGTCCCATAGGGACCAGCTGGCTATTATTTTTTATTTATTCCACATAATCGGTGCAATGTGGTTCCACACGTATCAGCTGGTTTTTATTTCTTCCACATAATGTGGCGCATGTTGCAGTGTTCCTGCTCGATGGACACAGGCGCGTGCATGAAGTCTCACACCAGGTTCGTGCACGCCTGCCCATTGGCGCAGTGTTTTGTGCATGACGTTTCGTTTGCTAATTTCACACTGTTTCGCCGTTTTCGTCAAAACACCATCAAAAATTGCACTATGTGTGAAGGGGCCCTTACCGTTGCACTCTTTGTGCAGGTGCTCACAGTACAGACACTTTTGAGTGATGGATCTGACCACACCTCAAGAGCACAAGTGGTATTGCTATTTGTAGAATGTGGGTTACAGAATGTGGGTTCACTCATTCATTCCCTCTGTTCCTGCTTATTCCAATTTAAGGTCATAGGGGGAGCTGGAACACATCCCAGCAGACAGACAGTTCAGAAGTGAACCCAGGATCTTATTACTATGAGCCAACAGTGCTAACCACTAAGCCACTATACCACCCTAGAACATCAATATTGGGTGTAAAACTGCAACTATCTTGGGCAGATATTAGTGCCCCTTCAGACGTAGAAACTGTTTTGTGTGTTAATATAAACTCTTTTTCATATATTATGTAAAAGCTAGCGAGAAATAAACACTTGTAAAACTGAAAATGCTGTTTTTGTAACATAATAACACCTCTGGAGTGAGTTATAAGACATTTAGTGGATGTGAACATGCGTGCTAAAGTCCGCTAACGCTAATGTCCACTAACTCAAAGCCAACTTGCTATGGGTTAAATTTTATCTTATTAATACTTGCAAATGCACAGACGGTGATCTACAAATATTCTTCGATTTGCACAACTTCTGCTCTTGTCAAAAGCTCTTGTAAACACACACGCAAAGCCTCGTGCAGATGCCATTAAAATGTAGATTTTATTTATTTTATTTTTTATAGATTATTTATATGATTGATTAATAGAGGGGTTTTATTGAACATGTACAAACAACTGCAAATTAAAAAGAACAAAATTCTCATGGCCGAGGGCATTTTAGCATTGTGCTATTTTTGAATATTACTTTTATATTTGTATTTACTTTTGTATACACTTTTGTATTTCTTTCTTTTTTAACCTATCAGGAGAGTTGCCTCCAAATTTTTATTGTGCTCCACTGTACAATGACAATGAAGGAATTCTACGTCTAATTCCTATCAGAACAATGTTAACTTTATACTGATTCCAGATATGCATTTGGCCTTGCCCATGCCTTTGGCCAGCTGTGGACAAATGAGATTGATTCTTACTTCTGGGAAACCTATTACACTCAACAAAAATATAAACACAACACTTTTGGTTTTGCTCCCATTTTGTATGAGATGAACTCAAAGATCTAAAACTTTTTCCACATACACAATATCACCATTTCCCTCAAATATTGTTTGCTGATTAGACACCATGATTAGTGCACAGGTGTGCCTTAGACTGCCCACAATAAAAGGCCACTCTGAAAGGTGCAGTTTTATCACACAGCACAATGCCACAGATGTCGCAAGATTTGAGGGAGCGTGCAATTGGCATGCTGACAGCAGGAATGTCAACCAGAGCTGTTGCTCGTGTATTGAATGTTCATTTCTCTACCATAAGCTGTCTCCAAAGGCGTTTCAGAGAATTTGGTAGTACATCCAAGCAGCCTCACAACTACAGACCACTTGTAACCACACCAGCCCAGGACCTCCACATCCAGCATGTTCACCTCCAAGATCGTCTGAGACCAGCCACTCGGACAGCTGCTGAAACAGTTGGTTTGCATAACCAAAGAATTTCTGCACAAACTGTCAGAAACCGTCTCAGGGAAGCTCATCTGCATGCTCGTCGTCCTCATCGGGGTCTCAACCTGACTCCAGTTCATCGTCGTAACCGACCTGAGTGGGCAAATGCTCACATTCGCTGGCATTTGGCACATTGGAGAGGTGTTCTCTTCATGGATGAATCCCGGTTCACACTGTTCAGGGCAGATGGCAGACAGTGTGTGTGGCGTTGTGTGGGTGAGCGGTTTTCTGATGTCAATGTTGTGGATCGAGTGGCCCATGGTGGCGGTGGGGTTATGGTATGGGCAGGCGTCTGTTATGGATGAAGAACACAGGTGCATTTTATTGATGGCATTTTGAATGCACAGAGATACCGTGACGAGATCCTGAGGCCCATTGTTGCGCCATACATCCAAGAACATCACCTCATGTTGCATCAGGATAATGCATGGCCCCATGTTGTAAGGATCTGTACACAATTCTTGGAAGCTGAAAATGTCCCAGTTCTTGCATGGCCGGCATACTCACCGGACATGTCACCCATTGAGCATGTTTGGGATGCTCTGGACCAGCGTATATGACAGCATGTACCAATATCCAGCAACTTCGCACAGCCATTGAAGAGGAGTGGACCAACATTCCACAGGCCACAATTGACAACCTGATCAACTCTATGCGAAGGAGATGTGTTGCACTGCATGAGGCAAATGGTGGTCACACTAGATACTGACTGGTATCCCCCCCAATAAAACAAAACTGCACCTTTCAGAGTGGCCTTTTATTGTGGACAGTCTAAGGCACACCTGTGCACTAATCATGGTGTCTAATCAGCATCTTGATATGGCACACCTGTGAGGTGGGATGGATTATCTCAGCAAAGAGAAGTGCTCACTATCACAGATTTAGACTGGTTTGTGAACAATATTTGAGGGAAATGGTGATATTGTGTATGTGGAAAAAAGTTTTAGATCTTTGAGTTCATCTCATACAAAATGGGAGCAAAACCAAAAGTGTTGCATTTATATTTTTGTTGAGTGTACTTTGGTAGCTGAACTATTGGAGGCCATTATGTTAGGGCCCCTTAGTACATAGTACGATTATGTACAAATATTGGTGACTCATGGTGGAACAGCTTGTATGAGCAAACCACGAAAACAGTGCGAGCAACTGTGATGAGGTGCATCCCATCGCACCGCTGATGTGTAGGAAAATAAAATAAAAACCAGCTGTACAATTAGTGAATATCAGTGGGATGATATAAATAATACATACAAGGGGATGCAATACAGTACCCCGTAGTTAAATAACCACGGTTGAATTAGAAAAAAAAATGACACTCACAGGATTCTAACCTGTAAGCTCTGATTACCAGACAGAATTTTACCACTGCACTACCATCACTGGCCTATAATCGGAGTGGAAAAATGCCTGAAATCAACAAGGACATGAAGGAGGTTCACTGTGTGACGCTGCTGCAGCCTAGCGCAAAGGCGAAATATGTTTTATATATTTACACATCAGGACAGCAGGCAGAGACAAACACCTCACGAAGGAATGTTGTAAGTTCATGTCCTTCCAAACATGGAACGTGTTCTCAAAATGATACGTCCAGGAGTAGAGATCTTTACAGCCGCAGCTGTGGGCAGACACGCCCCCCCCCCCCCCCCCTTGTCCTTTCAGTGCCCAGACCAATGTGTCGCTCTGTGTTATGTGGTCATTCATTTTCTTTATTTGTTATGTAATTGCATATGTAGGTATTGTCAAAATTATTTATATAACTGTCCTGGTGGTGGTTTCTGCATTTTTTAATGTGTGCGCTGAGCTGTCGTCCAGCTGTCAGTGTGCTGTGATCAGCTGACATGCACCTCCCTGTGCTGTGTGTGATCAGACCTGGCTGTCCGGCCCCCATGTGATCAGATCTGTACATACATAAGCAAGCATACAAGTACAAGCATTTTATGCAAGTGTGCCCCCCCATCCCCGGGACGCCAGATGTGTTGGGGGAGTGGAGGACACGGCACATGCAGCACTTGTGTGGCTTTTTGCAACATGATTTAAGTGTGTAAATTGACTAGCCCCACAACTGATGTCTCAGATCTTTAAAAAGATAGACTACTGTAGGACAATAACAACAAGCATAACCAATCAAAACTGTAAAAACCCGAAGGTGCAGGACAACATTTGGCCAATCATCCCTCTCAGTGCAATGTACTATCTGGCCATTTAATGCATGTCTGATTCTGTCCAGTTTCAGAAGGAAAGTAGAGTAGGTCCTGATTAGTACCTGGCTTGCACACTACTCAGAAAGAGCAGGAACTGTGTTTGTGTGGGTAGAACTAGAGTTGCTTTGGGAAGGGCATCCAGCATAAAACGTGCGCAAAAAACTGATGCAGACCTGTACAGGATCTGCTGTAGCACCTTTGTACAAAATGGAGCACCCAAAAGATGAACAGCAAAATGTGGATGTTTAATGTAGTGAGGTAGAAGATGATAATATTTATTTTGAGATACAGTTAAAAAACTGACCAAGTGGTTATCTATCTATCTATCTATGAATGAATGAATGAGTTTATTCAGCACGCACATAAACAAAACAAAACAAAATACCAACATAAACTCTTACTAACATAAATTAAAAAAAACAAAGAAAAATACAACAATAACTCAGTTTCTCAAATTAGGTGCGGCCGAAAGGGCATGGGCTGAAGCAAAAGCTTATAAACACCCACCCCGTACACCCGTTACTATCCACAGTTAAATACACTCAAATAAGATAGAAATCAGAAAATAACATAACTAAACAGAATAGAACAATTTCATATTTACATTTCTACATTAGAATATAGTTAGGTACTAACAATTACATCAGTGGCATTCCATTATTTTCAATTCATTTAAAGTTTAACACATTTTTACCTTCTAAGCAATTACAAATAGTCTTGCACCCTGATCATTACTGGCATAATGTCATACACAAAATACTGTTCAATGTCTATACAATAGTCTACACTTCTTACTAACTCTATAAACATTTTTACTCATTTATGTACTGTGCTAACATAATTTCTTTATATTTCACATCCTCTCAATCCATACTGTCCTTCTTTCTTACAGAACAGTTTCTGTATATTATATGGCAGTTCATTTTTATTGGCTTTAAACATTAGTAATGCAGTATGAAACTTTACCAAATCAGTCATTTTTAATAATTTTGACCTGATAAACAATTAATTTGTGTGGTCTAGATATCCTACTTTATGCAAAATTCTAACTGTGCGTTTTTGTAATATAACGAGGGGATGAAGTGAACTCTTATAGTTGTTACCCCATACTTCTATACAGTAAGTTAAATAAGTCAAAATCAATGTACAATATAACACTCGAAGGGCATCATGCTCCAACAAATATTTAACTTTATTAATAACTGCAAGACTTTTGGAAACTTTACTCTGTATATATCTAATGTACTTTTTCCAGCTTATTTTTTCATCTATTATTACACCAAGAAATTTACATTCTGATACTCTTTCAATTTGAACACCATTTATACATATCTTTATCTCAGAGTTTACTTTGTAATTTCCGAAAAACATTATTTTAGTTTTATCTAGATTTAAAGATAATTTATTTGTGTCCATCCAACTTTTTAGTTTATTCAATTCCTCATGAATAATACGGGTAAGTTCACTATAATTTTCATTTGCATAAAATATGTTTGTGTCATCTGCAAATAAAATCATTCTCATCATTTTGGATATGTTAAATATGTCATTTATATATAAATTAAATCATTTTGCTCCCAAAATTGAACCTTGGGGTACTCATAAACTGCATAAAATCTCCAAGTTATTTGATGTAAACTCACCCATTTTCACAAACTGCTTTCTCTCCGTTAAGTAACTCTGTATCCATTGCAGTGCAACTCCCCTAACACCATACATTTCTAATTTTTTAATCAAAATTGAATGATGAAGAGTATCAAAAGCTTTCTTTAAGTCTATAAAAATGCCAACTGCATATTTCTTTCTCTCTATAGCATTGGTTATCTCCTCTATGGTTTCAATTACTGCCATTGAAGTGGACCGCTTACTCCTAAAACCATATTGGCATTCATTAAGAATTTCATACTTTCCAATAAATGACTCTAATCTATTGTCATATAGCTTTTCCAAAATTTTAGAGAATTGTGGGAGTAAAGAGACTGGTCTATAGTTTGTAAAAATGTGTTTATCTCCACTTTTAAATAGAGGGACAACTTTAGACATTTTCATTTTTCTTGGAAATTTTCCCGTTATAAAAGATAAATTACAAATATAAACAAGTGGTTTGACAATACTTTCTATTACTTTTTTAACCAGTATCATGTTAATATCTTGAAAATCAGTTGAAGATTTACTTTCAAGTTCATCTACAGGAGAGAGAAAAAATGAATTTCTATTTCTCTTAATAAGTATTGGAGCATCAGAACCTTTACCAGAAATTTTATTGGCCAAATCCGGGCCAATATTAAAAAAATCATTAAAATGATTTACAGTTTCACTCATCTCATAGTTATCTTTACCCTTCTCAATAAAATAATCTGGATATATCGTTTTTCTCCTTCCATGCTGCATAAGATCTTTTAATATTCCCCAAACCTTTTTTGTATCACATTTATTCCTTTCCAGTTGTTTTCTATAATATATTTTTTTTTACTAGTTCTTAATAGCTCTGTTAGTGTATTCTTATATAGCTTATATTTTCTTTCAGCTTCCTTAGTGTTCAATTTAATAAATATTTTGTAAAGACTATTTTTCATTCTACAAGCATTCTATAGACTTTTGGTCATCCAAGGACGTTCCACAAATCTTTTTTTTACAACTATATTTCTTAATTGGGCAGTGTGTGTCATATAATTCCATAAATATCTCCATAAACTTACTATAAGCCCTGTCCACCTCTTTCTCACAATAAATTAAGTTCCAATCCTGGGAATTTAAATCATTGTTCAGGGATTTAATTGCTTCCTCTGAACAAACCCATTTATAGATGTATTTTTTTTCCCTCTGCAATCTGTAATTTTGTTGTTATATATAATAAACACTGGTAGATGGTCCGATATATCACAGACCATTAGGCCGCCTGTAATGTCATTCATAATGCTATTTGTGAAGATGTTATCAATTAAAGTGGAACTGTGATCTGTTACCCTGCTAGGTCTAGTTATAGTCGGATAAAGGCTCATGCCAAACATCATATTAAGAAAATCATTAGTCCATTTGTGCTTTGTGTGATTTAGTATATCTATATTAAAATCTCCACATATAAACATAGTTGTATTTTCCTTCCTTGAAAATATCCAATGAATAGTCAATGAATAATTCTACGTCAGTTCCTGGAGACCGATACAAACAACTCACAATTACATTTCTCTCATGGACTTCAATTGTAACAACTTCTAAAACATTGTCTATAGCCAGAGTCATATCCTCTACTAATTTAAACCTAATGCTATTATGAATATATAGTGCCACTCCTCCACCTATTTTATTTTTCCTATTAACATACTTAAGTTCATATTCTTCTATTTCAAAGTCAATACCTTTGTCCTCATTAAACCAAGTTTCTGACAAAGCAATTATACCAAATGGATGTGCAAACTGCTGTATATATTCTTTGATAACATTAAAATTAGCATACATACTTCTACAGTTAAAGTGGATAATTGACAATTTTTCCTTCATTGTCATGGCATATAGAAAATCATCCACAGTATAATATTTAGAATCAACATTAAATGTAGAGTAAAAAGTATTATCCGGGTCTAGTTCATTTTCTAAGTCTTGAAAATTATAATCAGTATCAGTAACTAAATCTCTAGTAGTAGTAGTAGTAGGCGTCCCCTCATAAATATCTAAGTCACTGAGGTTCTTAACCACCAACACCTTAGCTTCCTCCGGTGACCCATTGAGCTTAATAAAGACTTTACTTTGGATCTTTTTTAGTTTCCTCAAGTGTCTGGCTTTTCTGGCAATTTCAGCATTTTTCCGTGTCAGGTGATCGTTCATATAGACATAAGTACCTTTCAGCTTTCTTCCTTGTTTAATTAAGGTAATCTTTTTCTTGAGATTTGCAAAACATAATATCAAGGCTGGCACATCCTCTCGTCTTCTTCTCGGTAATGTGTGACAGGCTTCCAAATCACTTACATCCAGTGAAATATCGTGCACACTGAGAAAGGCTGCTACCTGTTGCTTAATAGAGCTTGACTCTTCCTCACTGGGCTCATTCTGTTTGTTATTCGCAATCACCGCATGCGCATATGACCTGGGTTTAATCTTAAACCCCGTAATTACAATATCTTTCACTTGTATATTGTTCCAAGTCATCAACTTTCCTTTCAAGCTCTGTGATCCTCTTGTTCTTTTCCTTATTTTCTTCTCGTAATTGCTTCACTTTATCCAGAAGTGCAATGATTCTCTTTTGGTCCTGAAGGATTAAAGTAACATCTTCCGTTAAAGTATCATGTGACTTTCTGATTTCGTCACACTCCTCCAAAGAAAGGTTTCTCTTCGATGGCATCTTTGGACACAAATAGTTTGTTTGCTAACCTACTTCTCAGCTAACTCAGTAGCTGGCTCACTGCTATCGCCTACGTCAGGCCTGATGAATTCTGCCTCACCGCTGTAGCCTGCGTCGGATCTGGTGGAAGCTGGATCGCCGCTGTAGCCTGCGTCTGGCCTGGTGGATGCTGGCTCACCGCTGTAGCCTACGTCAGGCCTGGTGGATGCTGGCTCGCTGCTGTAGCCTACCTCTTGCCTGGCGGATGCTGGCTTGCTGCTGTAGCCTGCGTCGGGCCTAGTGGATGCTGGCTCGTTGCTGTAGCCTGCGTCGGGCCTGGTGGACGCTGGCTCACCTCTGCAGCTTGCTTCGGGCCTGGCGGTAGCTGCTCGCCGCTGTAGCCTGCGCCGGGCCTGGTGGATGCTGGCTCGCCGCTGTAGCCTGCGTCGGGCCTGGTGGATGCTGGCTCGCCGTTGTAGCCTGCGTCGGGCCCGGTGGATGCTGGCTCGCCGCTGTAGCCTGCGTCGGGTCTG
This sequence comes from Thalassophryne amazonica, assembly GCF_902500255.1. Lineage (NCBI taxonomy): Eukaryota > Metazoa > Chordata > Actinopteri > Batrachoidiformes > Batrachoididae > Thalassophryne > Thalassophryne amazonica. The sequence continues at coordinate 14,693,712 of NC_047113.1, read as the reverse complement.
GTGGATGCTGGCTCGCCGCTGTAGCCTGTGTCGGGCCGATCGGAGCACCCCTCCAACGCCGCTCCGCCGCCGCTCCTATCTATCTATCTATCTATCTATCTATCTATCTATCTATCTATCTATCTACAATATATGTTTATTCATGATATTTGAGAGGTTACATATTTAGGATTTCCAACAATTATGTATACTACAACCCCAATTCCAATGAAGTTGGGACGTTGTGTAAAATGTAAATAAAAACAGAATACAATGATTTGCAAATCCTCTTCAACCGATATTCAACTGATACACCACAAAGACAAGATATTTAATGGTCAAACTGATAAACTTTGTTTTTGTGCAAATACTAGGTCTGTTAGAAAAGTATCTGACCTTTTTATTTTTTTCAAAAACCTGATGGATTTGAATCACATTTGCTTGCATGAGCCAACCTTGAACCTTCGTGTGCATGAGTGAGTTTTTTCACGCATGTCGATTGCGTCATTTGCTTGTAAGCAGCCTTTGTGTGAGGATGGGTGGAGTCTCTCGTCATTTTTTCTTTGCAAGGAAATGGCAGAACAACAGGAACAGCGCGACTGCATCAAATTTTGCCAGAAACTGGGCGACAGCCAGGTGGAAACCATTCGGATTATTCAGAGGGCTTTCGGTGAAGATCCTCTGGGCATCACACAGATTAAGGAGCAGTACAACCGGTTTAAAGATGGCTGCACAATGGTGGAGAGCGCGCCGCACTCCGGTCGGCCATCAACACGCTGGAATGACCAGATCATTTCCAAAGTGAACGCTGTGGTGATGCGGGACCGTCGTGTGACTATCCTAGAAATTATGGAAGAGGTGGACATCAGCACTTTTTCAGCACATTCCACTGTGACAGAAGATTTTGCCATGAAAAGAGTTGCAGCGAAATTCATGCCGATGGCTTTGGCACGAAGCTGATGGCGCAGCAAAAGTGCCACCGTGTTGAAGTCTCACAGGACATGTTGTAACATGCTCACCTCTTCCACCATTCGGAAGATTCAGACAGCTTTCAGTGGCTTTTCAGTCGTGTGACTATCTGAGAAAGTGTGGAAGAGCTGTTCAAATCCATTCAAATCCATCAGGTTTTTGAAAAGAATAAAAAGGTCGGATACTTTTCTAACAGACCTCGTATTTGCTCATTTTGAAATGGGTGCCTGCAACACGTTTCAAAAAAGCTGGGACAGTGGTATGTTTACCACTGTGTTACATCACCTTTCCTTCAAACAACACTCAATAAGCATTTGGGAACTGAGGACACTAATTGTTGAAGCTTTGTAGGTGTAATTCTTTCCCATTCTTGCTTGATGTACAACTTCAGTTGTTCAACAGTCCGGGGTCTCGGTTGTCATATTTTGCGCTGTATAATGCGCCACACATTTTCAAAGGGCGACAGTCACGCTGTTGTAACACGTGCAGAATGTGGCATTGTCTTGCTGAAATAAGCAGGGCCGAACCTGAAAAAGATGTTGCTTGGATGGCAGCATGTGTTGCTCCAAAACCTGGATGTACCTTTCTGCATTGATGTTGCCATCACAGATGTGTAAGTTACTTGCCATCACAGATGTGTAAGTTGCCCATTCCATGGGCACTAACACACCCCCATACCATCACAGATGCTGGCTTTTGAACTTCGTGCTGGTAACAACCTGGATGGTCTATGTCCTCTTTTGTCCGGAGGACACGGCATCCATGATTTCCAAAAACAATTTGAAATGTGGACTCATCAGACCACAGCACACTTTTCCACTTTGCGTCTGTCATTTCAAATGAGCTCAGGCCCAGAGAATGTGGCGGCGTTTCTGGATGTTGTTGATGTATGGCTTTTGCTTTGCATGGTAGAGTTTTAACTTGCACTTGTAGATGTAGCAATGAACTGTGTTAACTGATAATGGTTTTCTGAAGTGTTCCTTGTGTAAAGGATCCTACTGCATAAGATCCTTTACACAATGATGTAAGTTTTTAATGCAGTTCTGCCTGGGGGATCGAAGAATACGGGCATTCAATGTTGGTTTTCGGCCTTGCTGCTTACGTGTAGAAAGTTATCCAGATTCTCTGAATCTTCTGATTATATTATGGACTGTAGATGATGGAATCCCTAAATTCCTTGCAATTAAACATTGAGAAACATTGTTCTTAAACTGCTGGACTATTTTTTCACGCAGTTGTTCACAAAGTGGTGATCCTCACCCCAACAGCTGAGCCTTTTGGGGATGCTCCTTTTATACCCAATCATGACACTCACCTGTTTCCAATTCAGCGTTCTTTGAGCATTCATCAACTTTCCCAGTCTTTTGTTGCCCTGTCCCAACTTTTTGAAATGCATTACAGGCATCCATTTCAAAATGAGCAAATATTTACACAAAAACAACAAAGATTAGCAGTTTAAACATTAAATATCTTGTCGTTGTGGTGTATTCAATACAATATAGGTTGAAGAGGATTTGCAAATCATTGTATTCTGTTTTTATTTACCTTTTACACAATGCCCCAACTTCATTGGAATTGGGGTTGTAATATAGGTCTTTTTATCTGTCAGTGTTGATATTGTTCTGGATTATACTGTAGGTTTTTTTTTTAAATTGTATTTTAATACTGCAGTTTGCCTACCCTGTCCTGCTCTCCAAATGAAAAAGAATGAATTATCATATCCATTTGGCTGTCACAGGTGGTAACGCCTTTGTCAAAGCTGAACAATGTGAATGAAATTATCATTTAACACCCACGCGAAAACTGCAAAAACAATCCCACAAGATTATCCAACATAAGCAGAGTATTCAACAAAACACAACAGCAGTGTCATCGCATCTTTACTTACGCTAAATTATTTAGCCAATATGTTCTATAACAACAGGTACTTTATTTCAGGAAATGTAGGCCAAGTAATTGACAAGTTGCAAATTGTGCTTATGCAAATTATGTTTGATTTAGTTCTGCGCTCTGAAGGGTCTGTGACTGAGGGTATATCAAAGAATTCAAGCACCACTGAGGATTTGCAGAGGGGACTGAAGTCTGCAGTGTTGCCAAAAACACACATGAAGAGTTTGAACTGCACTCTATAAGGGTGAGTTTGAGGTTCTGTTGACTAAACCAATGCAAAAGCACCATAAACCACCAAATACATTGCACAGAAGATCACGGAGGTGAAAGAGAGTGCTTTAACAGAAACCGGCTCTGCTTGAGTGCATCAAAGAATCATTGCGTGTAAATACACTCAACAAAAATATAAACGCAACACTTTTGGCTTTGCTCCCATTTTGTATGAGATGAACTCAAAGATCTACAACTTTTTTCCACATACACAATATCACCATTTCCCTCAAATATTGTTCACAAACCAGTCTAAATCTGTGATAGTGAGCACTTCTCCTTTGCTGAGATAATCCATCCCACCTCACAGGTGTGCCATATCAAGATGCTGATTAGACACCATGATTAGTGCACAGGTGTGCCTTAGACTGCCCACAATAAAAGGCCACTCTGAAAGGTGCAGTTTTGTTTTATTGGGGGGGATACCAGTCAGTATCTGGTGTGACCACCATTTGCCTCATGCAGTGCAACACATCTCCTTCGCATAGAGTTGATCAGGTTGTCAATTGTGGCCTGTGGAATGTTGGTCCACTCCTCTTCAATGGCTGTGCAAAGTTGCTGGATATTGGCAGGAACTGGTACACGCTGTCGTATACGCCGGTCCAGAGCATCCCAAACATGCTCAATGGGTGACATGTCCGGTGAGTATGCCGGCCATGCAAGAACTGGGACATTTTCAGTTTCCAAGAATTGTGTACAGATCCTTGCAACATGGGGCCGTGCATTATCCTGCTGCGAGAAGAGAGACACCTCTCCAACGTGCCAAATGCCAGCGAATGTGAGCATTTGCCCACTCAAGTCAGTTACGATGACGAACTGGAGTCAGGTTGAGACCCCGATGAGGATGACAAGCATGCAGATGAGCTTCCCTGAGATGGTTTCTGACAGTTTGTGCAGAAATTCTTTGGTTATGCAAACCGATTGTTTCAGCAGCTGTCCGAGTGGCTAGTCTCAGACGATCTTGGAGGTGAACATGCTGGATGTGGAGGTCCTGGGCTGGTGTGGTTACACGTGGTCTGCAGTTGTGAGGCTGGTTGGATGTACTGCCAAATTCTCTGAAACGCCTTTGGAGACGGCTTATGGTAGAGAAATGAACATTCAATACACGAGCAACAGCTCTGGTTGACATTCCTGCTGTCAGCATGCCAATTGCACGCTCCCTCAAATCTTGCGACATCTGTGGCACTGTGCTGTGTGATAAAACTGCACCTTTCAGAGTGGCCTTTTATTGTGGGCAGTCTAAGGCACACCTGTGCACTAATCATGGTGTCTAATCAGCATCTTGATATGGCACACCTGTGAGGTGGGATGGATTATCTCAGCAAAGGAGAAGTGCTCACTATCACAGATTTAGACTGGTTTGTGAACAATATTTGAGGGAAATGGTGATATTGTGTATGTGGAAAAAGTTTTAGATCTTTGAGTTCATCTCATACAAAATGGGAGCAAAACCAAAAGTGTTTTGTTTATATTTTTGTTGAGTGTAGTTATGATTAGTGCTAATATATTTTCAAGACCGCACTGTGCACCTGGAGGAATATGAGTGGATGTCGTGATTCAGCTGATGTCTTTCAGCTGATATATGTGACAGTAACCATGATTGAAGGAGTTGATTCTGAATAAGCTCTGAGCACTTGGAAAGTTTGCATAAATTTTGACAAAACACTGAATAGGATATACTGTGCACTGACACAAGTGTGCACTAAATATTTTTTGCAATAGATACAGATTCTACACTCGAGTACTTTGAGGACACAAGTCACATCCAGTAAATTAAGAAGTACTCCAGCAATTGGAAGGAGTACTTCGAGGATCTCCTCAGTCTACCTAATGATCTACCTGCTGTTATTCGGCAGTCTGACACGGTGGAGATTTTTAAATCAAGACTGAAGACCCACTTTTTTAGACTGTCTTATCATTAATTTTTTAATCTGTTTGTGTTTGCTTTGTAATTTCTTTTTATTCTACTGTGTTTTATCTTTTAACTGTGCTTTTCTTGCTTTTAATTTTGAATTTAGATTAATTTGTGTTGTTGTGAATTATGTGAAGCACCTTGGTGCGACTTTGTCGTGATTTGGCGCTATATAAATTAATAAATTTAATTAAATTAAATTAAGAGGAGGCAGAGACTGGGGACCCAGAGGCGGACTCATCCATTACCCAGGCAGAAGTCATCGAGGTGGTTGGAAAGCTCCTCGTGGCAAGGCTCCTGGGGTGGATGAAATCTGTCCTGAGTACCTTAAGTCTCTGGATGTTGTGGGACTGTCTTGGCTGACACGCCTCTGCAACATCGTGTGGCGATCGGGGACAGTGCCTCTGGATTGGCAGACCGGGGTGGTGGTCCCTCTGTTTAAGAAGGGGGACCGGAGGGTGTGTTCCAACTATAGGGGGATCACACTCCTCAGCCTCCCCGGTAAGGTCTATTCCAGAGTACTGGAGAGGAGAATTCGACTGATGGTCGAACCTCGGATTCAGGAGGAGCAGTGTGGTTTTCGTCCTGGTCGCAGCACACTGAACCAGCTCTACACGCTCCATCGGGTGCTCGAGGGTTCATGGGAGTTCGCCCAACCAGTCCACATGTGTTTTGTGGATCTGGAGAAGGCATTCGACTGTGTCCCTCGGGGCACCCTGTGGGTCCGGGGTCCTTTGCTAAGGTCTATCCGGTCCCTGTACGACCGCAGCAGGAGCTTGGTTTGCATTGCCATTAGTAAGTCAAACCTGTTTCCAGTGCACGTTGGTCTCCAACAGGGCTGCCCTTTGTCACTGGTTCTATTCATTATTTTTATGGACAGAATTTCTAGGCGCAGCCAGGGTGTAGAGGGGGTCTGGTTTGGGAACCACAGAATCTCGTCTCTGCTGTTTGCAGACGATGTGGTTCTGTTGGCTTCGTCAAATCAGGACCTTCAGCGTGCACTGGGGCGGTTTGCAGCCGAGTGTGAGGCGTCCGGGATGAAAATCAGCACCTCCAAATCCGACGCCATGGTTCTCAACTGGAAAAAGGTGCTTTGCCCTCTTCAGGTCGGTGGAGTGTCCTTGCCTCAAGTGGAGGAGTTTAAGTATCTCGGGGTCTTATTCACGAGTGAGGGACGGATGGAGTGTGAGATCGATAGACGGATCGGTGCAGCGTCTGCAGTGATGCGGTCGCTGTATCGGACCATTGTGGTGAAGAGAGAGCTGAGTAGGGGGGCAAAGCTCTCGATTTACTGATCGATCTACGTTCCGATCCTCACCTATGGTCATGAGATTTGGCTCATGACCGAAAGAACGAGATCGCGGGTACAAGCGGCCGAGATGGGTTTCCTCCGCAGGGTGGCTGGGTGCTCCCTTAGAGATAGGGTGAGGAGCTCAGTCACTCGGGAGGAGTTCGGAGTCGAGCCGCTGCTCCTCCACGTTGAAAGGAGTCAGTTGAGGTGGCTCGGGCATCTTTTCCGGATGCCCCCTGGACGCCTCGCTGGAGAGGTGTTCCGGGCATGTCCCATTGGGAGGAGGCCCCGGGGAAGACCCAGGACACGCTGGAAGGATTACATCTCTCGGCTGGCTTGGGAACACCTTGGGGTTCCCCCGGAGGAGCTGGGGGAGGTGTGTGTGGATCGGGAGGTCTGGGCGGCTTTGCTTGAGCTGCTGCCCCTGCGACCCGACTCCGGATAAAGCGGAAGAAAATGGATGGATGGATGGATGGATGGTGACTTGTGTCCATCTTGAAGAAATAACTCTCAATCTTTACGTGCATGCTTTAGGGCCCCACTGACACATAGTACATATAAGTACAAATCAGGGTGAATCACAGCATAGCAGCTCGTATGAGTAAACCATGAAAACATCAAGCCAACAGGCAGGTGTGAACAATGCTGCTCCAATGGTTTTGTGCACGTGGGAACACAGTGCGAGCAGCTGTGCGATGTGGTTGCACATACAAGTATGAATACAAGTATGAACCATCTGTTCCTCTGTAGATGACCCATGGTCACAGACGTACAGTCATGAAATGACATGAATGAGAAGCAGGGCACTCTTATCATGTCCACATCTGCTTCTGCTAGTGGCATGACCAGCCCAACACACATGTCCACTCGCTCGCTGCAGCCCATTGCAACAGTGATATATGTTTTTATGTATGTCCATGTGAGGACAGCAAGCAGACACACGCACTCCACAGTGGACAGTTGTTAGTTCATGTCCATCCAAACATGGTACGTGTTCTCCAGCTGGGATGTCCAGAACCACAGATCTCCACAGCCACTCCTGTCAGTGGATACACCCCCTGTCAGTTCATTGCACAAGCTAACGTGTCACTGTGTCTGTTTGCACACTCGTGGGAGCACTTAGACAAATTTCACATCCAGCTCAAAAGTGATCGTCTGCTGACTGTTATCGCGCTAATAGCCAAGCAAGCGGTGTTAGATGTGTGTGTGTGTCACCTGGAATTTGGCCGACACCTGCCACAAGAGGGGTCCATGAGCTCTCACAGTGCACATTCTGTGTTTCAGATGCTGGTGTGTGCAAATAGTTGTAGCAACAGGTGTACGAGGCGTTGGAGGCAACTACGATTTTACACGTATTGCATACGACTCATACGCAATTTGACCACATTCGTAGTATGTGTGAAGGGGCCCTTAATCACAGTCATTCCATGAAAGACCTGATTGAACTGTGGCATTGTGGTTGTCTATATGCAGTCCTCACTGCATTATTAAATTTCATAGTGCTTCCAGAACCCTAAAAATAATTGAGGTGTTTCACCAGTATGTTTAATTTAATTGAAATCTGGCACAAAGCTTCACCTCTGTGTCAGCCAGGGAAGACTTGTATCAGTTTTCATCATTCCTACAAGAAACATAAATGCTATTTGGTATCAAAATAATTATTTTTTCCTCAATATTGGACATTTTTTCAAAGTTTCCTAAATTATGCTTTGATACTTGTTATAAAGCTTTGTGATACATTGTATTCAGTACCACAGCACTGATCATGGCATACAAAATTTTCAGTGTGATCCAATTGGGACACTAAAAGCTTTTGTGGTTCAAATAAACCACCATGCTTTCATACTGAATGGACCTCCTCCAAATTCATCACATTATCTTCACTGTGGTCCAAGGCAATGCATAGCATGTTGTCCTAATAACTGTAATTCTGCAAGCTTTTCCCCAAAATCATTTTGTCAGCTAAAAGCAAAGACAGCGCCACTCTGAAAAAATAAAATGCTGTATTTATTTAATCTAGTTATGTGAACTGGTCCCACAGACACAAGCCCAGGTGACATTCCTTTTCATAAAAGGAAAAATTGGAGAGGTGTAAAAAATTATTTTGAAAGCTACTTTAGATTTCAAAATACTTTTAATAAAATAATTGATTTGTTGCAGTTCTAACACTGGTTTACTTAACAGGAAAAAGCAAAAACATAATGTGATGCAAATCAATTTTGCAAGCATGGCCTAATTCAAAATGCCTCACAACATGCATAATTTAAT